>NW_026694612.1:0-26321 GCF_021218885.2 Marmota monax | reverse complement strand
CCACTCCCATTGTAGCATGTCTCCCCAGTGGAAGGAATCGTGTACTGTATCTATTGCCTGTCATTGTAATGCCTCAGGAAAATCTATTTATTGTTTTCACGTAACAAAGGGCTAGAGGAGTCTTCTTGTTTCTTCACCCACATAGGTTCCTATTTAGGCATTATTTTATTTGCAGTTAGGGTTGGGGGGTCTAATGGGGATTGAACTTGACCTCATCCCCATCCTTATTTTGTGTTTTTTTTTAGAGATAAGTTCTCACTGCATTGTTGAGAGTCTTGCTTTTGCTCAAGCTGGCTTTTTACTTGCGATCCTCCTGCATCAGCCTCCTGAGCCACTGGGATAACAGGCATTTGCCACCATGCTTGGCAACATTATTTGTCTTCTTCTTTTTTTTGTAGTTGGGCCCAATACCTGTATTTTATTTATGTATTTTTATGGGTGCTCAGGATTGAACCCAGTGCTTTGCACGAGCTAGGCAAGCACTACTGCTGAGACACAACCCCAGCTGACATTATTTGTTTTCTTGGTTGCAATTCCTTTTTTTTCTTGATTTTTTGTAAATAAATGACAATGGAATGCATTACAATTATTATTACACATATACAGCACAATTGTTCATATCTCTGGTTGTATATAAAGTATGTTGACACCAATTCGTGTCTTCATACATGGACTTTGGATAATGATGTTTATCACATTCCACTGTCCTTGGTAATCCGCTGCCCCCTACCTTTCCCTCCCACCCCTCTGCCCTATCTAGAATTAATCTATTCCTCCCATGATCCCCCTCCCTACTTCACTGTGAGTCAACCTCCTTATATCAGAGAAAACACTGGGCATTTTTAGGGGGGGATTCACTAACTTCAATTAACATTATCTTCTCCAAATCCATCCATTTACCTGCAAATGCCATGATTTTATTCTCTTTTATTTCTGAGTAAAATTCTATTGTGTATATTTGCCACATTTTTTTATCCATTCATCCATTGAAGGGCATCTAGGTTGGCTCCACAGTTAAGATATTGTGAATTTTGCTGCTATAAACATTGATGTGGCTGTGTCCCTGTAGAATGCTGTTTTTAAGTCTTTTGAGTATAGACTGAGGAGAGGATGGCTGGTTCAGATGGTGGTTCCATTCCCAGATTTCCAAGGAATCTCCACACTGCTTTCCATATTGGCTGAACCAATTTGCAGGTCTACCAGCAATCTATGAGTGTGCCTTTTCCCCCACATTTTCGCCAACACTTATTGTTGTTTATCTTCATAATAGCTGCCATTCTGACTGGAATGATATGGTATCTTAGAGTAGTATAAGTTTTCAAAATAATTTCTAATTATCCTTTGTATTTCTGTAGTGTCTGTTATGATACTACCTTTTGCATTTCTCTAAGTGCTAGAGATGATGAACATTTTTTCATATATTTATTGGTCGATTGTATATCCTCTTCTGGGAAATGTCTGTTCAGGTCCTTGGCCCATTTATTGATTGGGTTCTTTGGGGTGTGTGTGTGTGTGTGTGTGTGTGTGTGCTTAGCTTTTTGAGTTCTTTATATACCCTAGAGATTAGGGCTCTCTCTGCTATGTAAGGGGTAAAAATTTGCTCCCAGGTTGAAGGCTCTCGGTTCATCTCACAAATTTTTTTTTTCTGAGAAGAAACTTTTTTAGTTTGATTCCATCCCATTTATTGATTCTTGGTTTTAATTCTTGCACCATAGTAGTCTTACTAAGGAAATTGGAGCCTAATCCCACATGATAAAGATTAGGGCCTACATTTTCTTCTATTAGACACAGAGTGTCTTGTTTAATTCCTAGGTTCTTGATCCACTTTCAGTTGAGTTTTGTGCATGGTGAGTAATAGGGGTTTAATTTCATTTTGTTGCATATGGATTTCCAGTTTTCCCAGCACCATTTGCTGAAGATGGTATCTTTTCTCCAATGCATGTTTTTAGCACCTTTATCTAATATAATTTTAATTTTGTGGGATAGTCTCTGTGTCCTCTATTCTGTATCATTGTTCTACCAGTCTATTTTGGTGCCAGTACCATGCTGTTTTTGTTAATATTACTCTTTAGTATAGTTTAAGATCTGGTATTGCAATACCACCTGCTTCACTTTTCCTGCTAAGGATTGCTTTAGCTATTTTGGGTCTCTTATTTTTTCAGAAAAAATTAATGATTGCTTTTTCTATTTCTATGAGGAGCATCATTGGGATTTTGATCAGAATTTCATTAAATCTCTATAGTGCTTTTGGTAGTATGGTCATTTTGATAATATTAATTCTGCCTATACAAGAGCAAAATAGGCCTTTCCATATTCTTAGGTCTTCTTTGATTTCTTTCTTTAGGGTTCTGTAGTTTTCATTGTATAGATCTTTCACCTCTTCATTAAGTTGATACACAAGTATTTCATTTATTTATTTATTTTTTGAGGCTATTGTAAATGGGGCAGTTTCCCTCATTTCCCTTTCTGAAGATTTGTCACTGATATACAGAAATGCCTTTGATTTATGGGTGTTGATTTTATATCCTGCTACTTCGCTGAATTCATTTACTCGTTCTAGAAGTTTTGTGGTGGAGCTTTATGGGTCTTCTAGGTATAGAATCATGTCATCAGCAAATACTGCTAATTTAAGGGTTTTCTTTTGCCTGTACATATCCGTTTAATTTCTTTCATCTGTCTAATCGCTTTGGCCTGTGTTTCAAGAACTATGTTGAATAGAAGTGGTGAAAGAGGGCATCCCTGTCTTATTCCTGTGTCTGGAGGGAATGCCTTTAATTTTTTTTTTCTATTTAGAATGTTGTTGGCCTGAGGCTTAGCGTAGATAGCCTTTACAATATTGAGATATGTTCCTGTTATCCCCAGTTTTCCTAGTGTTTTGAACATGAAAGGGTGCTGAATTTTGTCAAATGCTTTTTCTGCATCTATTGAGATGACCATATGATTCTTATCTTAGAGTCTATTGATCTGTTGAATTACATTTATTGATTTCTGTTTGTTGAACCAACCTTGCATCCCTGGGAGGAATCCCACTTATCTGTGGTGCATGATCTTTTTGATATGTTTTTGTATTCGATTTGCCAGAATTTTATTGAGAATTTTTGCATCTACGTTCATTAGAGATATTGGTGTGAAGTTTTCTTTCTTTGGTGTGTCATTGCCTGGTTTTGGAATCAGGGTGATATTGGCCTCAGAATGAGTTTGGAAGTGCTGCCTCTTTTTCTACTTTCTGAAATAAATTGAAGAGTATTGGTGTTAGTTCTTCTTTAAAGGTCTTGTAGAACTCGGCTGTGTATCCATCCTGTCCTGGTCTTTTCTTGGTTGGTAGTCTTCTGATGGTGTCTTCTATTTCATCACTTGATATTGGTCTGTTTAAGTTGTGTATATCTTCCTGATTTAATCTGGGCAAATCATATGATGTAAAATTTGTCGATGCCTTCAATATCTTCTATTTTATTGGAGTATAAGTTTTCAAAATAATTTCTAATTATCCTTTGTATTTCTATAGTGTCTGTTGTGATAGTATCTTTTTCATCACGTATGCTGGTAATTTGAGTTTTCTCTTTCCTTCAGTCTCTGTATATGTCTTTTCCTATCAGATGAGTCTCCTGGAGGCAGCATATTATTGTATTTTTTTATCCAATCTGCTAGTCTGTATCTTTTGGTTGGTGAGTTTAAACCATTAAATTAACATTCAGCGTTACTATTGAGGCATGGTGTGTCTTTCTAACCATAATTGTTTATTTTTGTTATTTAACTTGACTTGATTTTCTTCTTTGATTAGTTTTTCTCTTTAGGGTACTACATCTCTCTGCTGATTTTTTTTTTTTTGGTTGTTGTTGTTGTTGTTTTCCCTCTTCATGGGATATTTTGCCAACGATGTTTTGGAGTGCCAGGTTTCTAGTGATAAATTCTTTTAACTTTTGTTTATCGTGAAAGGTTTTTATTTCATCTTCAAATCTAAAGCTTAATTTTGCTGGATACAAGATTCTTGATTGGCACCCATTTTCTTTCAGAGCTTGATATATGTTGTTCCAGGATCTTTTAGCTTTCAGGGTCTGTGTTGAAAAATCTGCTATTATCTTGGTTGGTTTTCTCCTATATGTAATCTGATTTCTTTCTTTTGTAGTTTTTAAAATTCTTTCCTTATTTTGTATGTTGGGCATTTTCATTATAATGTGCCTTGGTGGGGATCTGTTGAGATTTTGTATATTCAGCATCCTGTAGGCTTTTTGAATTTGGATTTCCAATTCATTCTTCAAGTTTGGAAAGTTTTCTGATATTATTTCATTAAATAGCTTGTTCATTTCTTTGATTTGGACCTCTATGCATGCCTTCCTCTATCTCAATAACTCTTAAATTAGGTCTTTTTATGCTATCTTATATTTCTTGAATGTTCTGCTTGTGGTTTCTTACCATTATCACTTTGTGATCTATGTTCTTTTCAAGACCTTTTTATTTTATCTTCATTGTCTGATGTCCATTCTTCCTAGTGTTCTACTCTGTTGGCGATGCTTTAATTTGAGCTTTTAATTTGGTTTATTGTTTCTTTCATTTCAAATTTCTGGTTTTTTTTTTCTTTGTTTGTTTGTTTGTTTGTTTGTTTTTTAGAACTTCTCTCTTCCTGTTGAGGTGATCGTTTCTTCCTGTATTTGTTTATGTAGCTCCTTGTCAAAGTGATCTTTCACTGCCTGTATTTGCTCTCTTATATCTTCCTTAATTTCACAGAACATTTTGTCCATATACATCTTGAAACCTTTCTCTGTCATTTCTTCTGCTGTGGCTGCCAATGATTCTAAGGACTTGGTGACTTGATTTGTTTGGGGCCTTTTCTTCCCTTGTCTTTTCATGTTGCTTATGGTCTTCCTTCCCAGCTCTGTGGGTCTGGAGTGTTAATGTTTTTATCCTATAGGTTTGTAGTGCTCTTGTAGGGTTCCAAGACCTCTCCTTTTTTTGGGAAGAACAATGTTAACAGATCCCAATATCATCCATATTCCTCCTATGAACAATTTGTTGTTATTAAGATGTTTAGTAATGAAACAGCTTGGAAAGATGGAGGGCCAGAGGGAGGCAGCATTCTGTGTCCCTCTGTGATCCAGATATCATCTACTCAGAATACTGTATATCTAAGAGTGTTCAAAGACCCCTATACAGCCGATCTTCCCAGATATCACCAATGCTGTGAACCTGTGCAGGGCTCTGGGCCTCAGCGTTTGAGCAGGATGCCCACTGTTGGATCAGGACCCAAAGCCTGAAGTTCTAGCCCATGTGAGGCTTGGAGAGCACATTAGCAAAATCACCCATCAAAACATCTTCAGATCCCCAAGACTTCACTCCACTCCCATGCAGGTCACTCAGTTGATACCCACCGAAGAACAACACCATTGCCCTGCTATTCCACCTCACCAGACACCTGTCACCAAAAACAGACCACCTCTATCTTGGCACAACCTTTTTGCCATGTTAGGTGGAGGGAACTCCTAGATTGGATCTCCAGCAGACAGCCATCACATCCCCAACATATGTAAAACCAAGAACTTTGCATGAAATAGGATTTTGAAGACTGAGTCTTCTGAATTATATAACATAGAGTTGTTGTATATGCCCCTCTTTTTTCTTTCCTTTTTCTCCTTTTATTTTTCTTTCCCCCTCCAAATTTTACTTTTTAAACATCTGTATTTTTATAAATACAATTGTGTGTTTGTTTTATGTACTCTACTGTTTTCCCATGTACTTTCCTACTCTAAATTACTTCCTGTCTATTCTCTTGCTACTAACCCTCTCCTTTACAGTTTCTATCTCTTGATAAATCTTTTTTGTTTGCATCTCTTTCCACTTTTTCTTAGTTCTGTATCTATATTGTCCATTAGCCTTTCGGCATAATTAAGTATGACATGTGTCCTTGTGTAATATGTCTTCAGCCTTTTTTTTCAGGGTTGGCTTTGGCAATTCTGTTCTTTTGAGTAGGTCAGGTTTTCCTTTTTTATGCATTGTTTTTTTTAAACTGGTCATTTGAAGAACAGCTACTGGCCTAGCATTTGCAGACTAGATCCACACAGGGGAAGATGTTCAGTTATCAGCCAAGTACATTTCTGCTGTGGTTCAGTCTTCCCTGGGCCTTTGTATGTGTTTTTCCACCAATTCCCAGGATACTGTTATTCATTTCTTTTTAAGTGTCTTTATTTCCCTGACAGTCTCACCCATATTCTGGGATTTTTGATGTTCTATTATATTTACTCCCCACACTCCCTGACCCTAGTTTCCCTAAATTGTGCTCAGATCATCACATCATATTTAAACTTTCATATGCCAGAGCTCTAAAATATGCTACACTTCCTTTCCGAACTGAGTGTTGAGTCCAGTGAGACAGAAAACAACCTCCTAGGTGTCCCTTCTGAGATGTCAGAATGTTGAAAATTAATTGTGTTTTATTTGTTCAATAATGATGGAATAAATGGCAGTGGATGGCTTGCAGAGAGTGGGCAGAAATTCTCTGCAGTCTCCAGTGGGTTATATGCACCCACATACACCTGTGAATGTCCACCTGTGAGTGTCCACTTTGCAAGAGAGCTCATCACTGCTGTTGCACTGTTGCACTGGTCCATGCTACAAGCAAGTGGGGCAGGATGAGCAAACTTGTAATGAAATTACCTGTTTGTATTCTTTTCCCTAATGATGGGTAAAGAGAGAAGGCCAGGTGTGAAGGGTGTAGTATTTATGAGGTAAAATGTGAGAATGTAGAGGCATTAGATCTTAGGAAAAGTGAAAGAGGAATCCAAACAAATTGGCTGTTAGCAAGAGAAAAGAGAAAAAGAGGCAACCCCATACAAGGCTCTCTCTTGCTTCTGCAACAAAATGTGGCTAGTAGCACACCTACCAGGGATACCAAGAAGGAGATGAAGGCTTTCAAGGATGGAGTTAAAAGGGTGGGGCTTGTGTTGGTGTTGGGAGCCTGTTGGGGCTGTAGCATTGTCCTGTGCAGTGCTGTGGTGGGCAGCTGCCTCTAGGTCCTGTCCATTGTCCCAAGGTGGAGGATACTACACGGGGAGGGTTATGGCAATGTCTGCTGTGTCCTAAGATGGGGGTGGGCTTGGAGAGCCCCGTGTTGGTATGTGAGGGGCAGCAGTGCAGTCATTCCTCTGGCTATGTGTGACTGCAGGCAGGAAGGTCATGATCAAAGCGAAAAATGGGAGTCTTGTTCATGAATAGGCTGAGATACTAGGTATTAAAGAAATGAAAATTTCCATGAAAGGGTATAGGGCTACCTGGTCAGCTTTTCTCTTACTTTGGGCTGCAGAGTATTCAAGACTTATTGCCTAGTTACTCCCTGAAAATTTGGGGGAATTGGTGGGTTTTCTTGCTGAGGCTTTGGAATTAGAGACGCTTTTCCTGGGATTTTAGACCCTCCACATGGATTGTTTTCACCTCTGGCTAATCAAACTTATTAGGGAAGCCTGCATGCAGAGTTTCACTCTATTCCTATCTGAAAACCTTTATTATATGACTCCTTCCTAGAGACTATGCTGGAAGGAGATGAAACATATCATCATCTTTTCCTAGGCTTTGAGAGCTGACCCAGGAATCACAGCTTTTGCCCTAACTTAATCAGTCTCAGTTCCCCACCCAACCCCTTTGTGAAGCAAGGTCTTTTTTAAGAGTGGGAAAATGAGTTGCACCCCCATGCATGTTTCTGACTTGAGTCTCTCTGGGTACAATTTTCTCTATGACTGTTTCAATCACCTACTTCCAGGTATATCCTAGGCAGGTGCTTGACAGGACAGCATGGTAATATTTCCTGTGATCTCTTGGACTCGCGCATTAACAGGCTGTGGTTTAGCCTCTTCGGAGGGGATCAACTCAGGTCTTTTGCTTGCAGGCCGAGTAGCACAGAGTACTTTTCAAACACCAGCTGACTATACAGCTTTTCTGTTCTCCATTTTTTTCCATGTTATCTTTGTCCTTTGTGTTTCTCTCTGTTTGTGTTATTCCTCCCCTTTGTGGTGAACCAGTGTCCCTGTCCCGGATGCCACTGGCTTGGCTCAAAAATCCTCTTTTCCTTTGTTCAGTAGGTTAAAATTTCTGGGTCCCTAAGAGCCTCTGCCTGTCTATGAATTTCAGTGAATTTCTTCATTCACCCACATTGCTGAGAATCAGTACCCCCAAAGCACTGGAATCCAAGGAAATGGAGCAATTGGAAAAGCAACCTTCCTTTTAATCCAGCACATTCAATGTTCTCAGATCCTGATTTTAAATACATTTTACCAACATATGCCTTTTGATTTGGTAGTCTAACCCATTTACACTTAAAGTGACTCCTGATGATTAAAAGACCATCAAATTCCTTTAGTTGCCAAGGGAATTACAAATAACATTCTAAAGGTATCCCAATACATTTCAATCCAATATCTTTAATCACATCCAAGACTCCTTTGCAGCTTTTTCTCCCCCCCCCCCACATTTGTCTTATTGTTACAGACAATTCATCCATTGGCTACTCATTATTATGGATGTATAATTTGCATGTTTTTTTCATTTGATTACTTCAGGAAAATAAAAAGTTACAAGCCCCAATTTAAAAAATATTTTCCCATCCATACACATACATTTACATACGTCAGAGAACTTTATAAAGATCTTGCTTTCCTATGGAATGTTTGTTAATTTCAATTGGAAGGACCCCCTTTAAAATTTCTTAAACAGCATCTCTACTGGCAATGTAGTTGATCACCTCTTTTTTTTTTGGTGGGGGGAATCAAGAAATGTCTTAATTCCTTTCTCATTGTGAAGGGCAGTTTGCTGTGCCTGGTATTCTTGTCAGTTTATTTTCTTTAAGCACTTTAAATGTATCAGCCCAGATGCTATTGATGATCTAGGATTCCTGTTGAGAAATCTAATATTCTTGAGTAGAATCCCTAGTGTGTTAGTGTTTTCTTTTCTTAAGCTGCTTTCAAAATGTTTTTCTTTTCTCTTTTAACACTAATATTTGTTTTCTTTTCTTTTTTGTACCAGGAATTAAATTCAGGGACACATAAGCAATGAGACAAATACTCCAAGTACCCAGTCCTTTTTTATTTTTATTTTTAACATTTGGGACAAAGTTTCCTTGGAGGGAGGAGGCATACCACGAATTGAACTCAGGGACATTTGACCACTGAGCCATATCCCGAGCCTTGTTCTGTATTGTATTTAGAGACCAGGTCTCCCTGAATGGCTTTGCACATCACTTTTATTAAGGCTGGCTTTGAACTCATGATCTTCCTTCCTTAGGCTCCCTAGCCAATGGAATTACTGATGTGCCAGTGTGCCTAGCTGAGACAGGGTTTGGATAAGTGCCTTAGGACCTGGCTAAGTTGCTGGGGCCAGCTCTTAACCTGTGATCCTACTACCTCAGGCTCCCAATTTGCTGGGTATAGTGGTGTGAACCACCATGCCCAGCTATGAGTAGAGAAGTTTTCAGCCATTATTTTTTCCAGTTTGTCTTTCTCTCTGACTTTTCATTTTAATATTGCTATAATTCACTTTTAAGTCTGCTTTGTGATCGTTGCTGTGTGCTTTAGTAGTTGTTTGTGTTTCTTCATTAATTTTAAGAGTTGATAATTTCAAATGATCTCTCTTGGAACTTACTCTTCTTTCTGTTTGAGTTGCAGTTGAATATTCCTATTTTGTTTAAACTCAAAGTTATATACTATCCAGTGCACAATTTGGTTCTTCTTTACAGTTTGTATTTTTTAAATAATCTTTTTGTTGACATCTCTTTCTTGTTTTCCTTAGTTCTCTATACATGTTGTCCATTAGCTCTTGATCATATTTAGGTCTAACAGGTGTCTTGTTGTAATATGTCCTAAGCCTTTTTTTTTTACTTCTCTACTATTGCTTTAGGCAGATTCATTTTGATCTTGTGAGTAGGTCAAGTTTCCCTTCTTTCTTTCTTTCTTTCTTTCTTTCTTCTTTCTTTCTTCTTTCTTTCCCTCCCTTCCTTCCTTCCTTCCTTCCTTCCTTTCTTTCTTTCTTTCTTTCTTTCTTTCTTTCTTTCTTTCTTTCTTTCTTTCTTTCTTTCGTCATTTGAAGGACAGTCACTATGCCTGTAGAATTTATAGGCTAAATCCATACAAGGAAAAACCATTCAGTTATCATCTAGGAAGTACAAGATCTTCTCAGTTCTGTTGTGGTTCAATCTTTCCTGGACCTTTGTATGTGGTTTCCAACCAATTTCCCAATATGTTTTAAGTGTCTGTATCTCAGACAGTCTCATAGCCATTCTACGGGAACTTTAATATTCTAGTATATTTACTGCCCTCATTCCTTGACCTCAGTTGCCATTAGTTGTGCAGATCAGCTCCTCATATTCAACAAGGCTTTAAACTTCCATATGCCTGAGATCTAAAATATGCTACCCTTCCTTTCTGAAGTGAATACGGAGTCAAGTGAGACAGAAACCAATCTCCCAGACATCCCTCTGAGATGCCAGAATGTTAAAAATTACTTGTGTTTGTTTCTTTGGTCACAGTGAGTTAGCAGCAGTGTGTGTCTTACTTCCAGTTTTGCTGTTCCATGTCACAAGCAAGTGGGGCAGGTCAAGCAAATATGTCATGAAATTTCCTGTTTGGAATTTTTTTCCTGAAGTGGGTGTTCACTCACGTGATAGCTGCAGAACTTGGATTGATTTCTACACTTGCCATAAGCTTAATCCCTAGTCTGTTATTGTCATTTGGTGTTCTTATGGGAGAACAAGAGCCTCCTGAAGCAACCTAATCTGCCATTGCCCTCCCTAATTTTTCGGAAGCATGTTTTGTGATATACAGTTTTTCCTGTGTAATTCATCTGCTTTTTCCCCCCTTTTTCTCAGAGTCACTTTTGTTTTTCAGATTTGGACAGTTTGACTATAGAGTCTTTTTTTTTTTTTTTTTTTTTTTTTTTTTTTTTTTAATTTTTTATTGTTGGCTGTTCAAAACATTACATAGTTCTTGATATATCATATTTCACGATTTGATTCAAGTGGGTTATGAGCTCCCATTTTTACCCCATATACAGATTGCAGAATCACATCAGTTACATATCCATTGATTTACATATTGCCATACTAGTGTCTGTTGTATTCTGCTGCCTTTCCTATCCTCTACTATCCCCCCTCACCTCCCCTCCCCTCCCCTCCCCTCCCCTCCCCTCCCCTCCCCCCCTCCCCTCTTCTCTCTCTGCTCCCTCTACTGACATTCGTTTGTCCCCCTTATATTATTTTTCCCCTTCCCCTCACTTCCTCTTGTATGTACTTTTGTATAACTCTGAGGGTCTCCTTCCATTTCCATGCATTTTCCCTTCTCTCTCCCTTTCCCTCCCACCTCTCATCCCTGTTTAATGTTAATCTTCTTCTCCTGCTCTTCGACCCTACTCTGTTCTTAGTTACTCTCCTTATATCAAAGAAGACATTTGGCATTTGTTTTTTAGGGATTGGCTAGCTTCACTTAGCATAATCTGCTCTAATGCCATCCATTTCCCTGTAAATTCTATGATTTTGTCATTTTTTAATGCAGAGTAATACTCCATTGTGTATAAATGCCACATTTTTTTTATCCATTCATCCATTGAAGGGCATCTAGGTTGGTTCCACAGTCTAGCTATTGTGAATTGTGCTGCTATGAACATAGATGTAGCAGTGTCCCTGTAGCATGCTCTTTTTAGGTCTTTAGGGAATAGACCAAGAAGGGGAATAGCTGGGTCAAATGGTGGCTCCATTCCCAGCTTTCCAAGAAATCTCCATACTGCTTTCCAAATTGGCTGCACCAATTTGCAGTCCCACCAGCAATGTACAAGTGTACCCTTTTCCCCACATCCTCGCCAGCACTTGTTGTTGTTTGACTTCATAATGGCTGCCAATCTAACTGGAGTGAGATGGTATCTTAGGGTGGTTTTGATTTGCATTTCTCTGACTGCTAGAGATGGTGAGCATTTTTTCATGTACTTGTTGATTGATTGTATGTCCTCCTCTGAGAAGTGTCTGTTCAGGTCCTTGGCCCATTTGTTGATTGGGTTGTTTGTTCTCTTATTGTCTAATTTTTTGAGTTCTTTGTATACTCTGGATATTAGGGCTCTATCTGAAGTGTGAGGAGTAAAGATTTGTTCCCAGGATGTAGGCTCTCTATTTACCTCTCTTATTGTTTCTTTTGCTGAGAAAAAACTTTTTAGTTTGAGTAAGTCCCATTTGTTGATTCTAGTTATTAACTTTTGTGCTATGGGTGTCCTATTGAGGAATTTGGAGCCCGACCCCACAGTATGTAGATCGTAGCCAACTTTTTCTTCTATCAGACGGCGTGTCTCTGATTTGATATCAAGCTCCTTGATCCATTTTGAATTCACTTTTGTGCATGGCGAGAGAAAGGGATTCAGTTTCATTTTGTTGCATATGGATTTCCAGTTTTCCCAGCACCATTTGTTGAAGATGCTATCCTTCCTCCATTGCATGCTTTTAGCCCCTTTATCAAATATAAGGTAGTTGTAGTTTTGTGGATTGGTTTCTGTGTCCTCTATTCTGTACCATTGGTCCACCCGCCTGTTTTGGTACCAGTACCATGCTGTTTTTGTTACTATTGCTCTGTAGTATAGTTTGAAGTCTGGTATCGCTATACCGCCTGATTCACCCTTCCTGCTTAGCATTGTTTTTGCTATTCTGGGTCTTTTGTTTTTCCATATGAATTTCATGATTGCTTTCTCTATTTCTACAAGAAATGCCGTTGGGATTTTGATTGGCATTGCATTAAACCTGTAGAGAACTTTTGGTAATATCGCCATTTTGATGATGTTAGTTCTGCCTATCCATGAACAGGGTATATTTTTCCATCTTCTAAGATCTTCTTCTATTTCTCTCTTTAGGGTTCTGTAGTTTTCATTGTATAAGTCTTTCACCTCTTTTGTTAGGTTGATTCCCAAGTATTTTATTTTTTTTGAAGATATTGTGAATGGAGTGGTTGTCCTCATTTCCATTTCAGAGGATTTGTCGCTGATATACAGGAATGCCTTTGATTTATGCGTGTTGATTTTATATCCTGCCACTTTGCTGAATTCATTTATTAGCTCTAATAGTTTCTTTGTAGACCCTTTTGGGTCTGCTAGGTATAGAATCATGTCATCTGCAAATAGTGATAATTTAAGTTCTTCTTTTCCTATTTTGATGCCTTTAATTTCTTTCGTCTGTCTAATTGCTCTGGCCAGTGTTTCAAGAACTATGTTGAACAGAAGTGGAGAGAGAGGGCATCCCTGTCTTGTTCCAGATTTTAGAGGGAATGCCTTCAATTTTTCTCCATTCAGAATGATGCTAGCCTGAGGCTTAGCATAGATTGCTTTTACAATATTGAGGTATGTTCCTGTTATCCCTAGTTTTTCTAGAGTTTTGAACATAAAGGGATGCTGTACTTTGTCAAATGCTTTTTCCGCATCTATCGAGATGATCATATGATTCTTATTTTTAAGTCTATTGATGTGGTGAATAATATTTATTGATTTCCGTATATTGAACCAGCCTTGCATCCCAGGGATGAATCCTACTTGATCATGGTGCACAATTTTTTTGATAAGTTTTTGTATCCGAGTGGCCAGAATTTTATTGAGGATTTTTGCATCTAGGTTCATTAGAGATATTGGTCTGTAGTTTTCTTTCTTTGAAGTGTCTTTGTCTGGTTTAGGTATCAGGGTGATGTTGGCCTCGTAGAATGAATTTGGAAGTTCTCCCTCTTTTTCTATTTCCCGAAGTAGCTTGAAAAGTATTGGTATTAGTTCCTCTTTAAAGGTTTTGTAAAACTCTGCTGTATACCCATCTGGTCCTGGGCTTTTCTTAGTTGGTAGTCTTTTGATGGTTTCTTCTATTTCCTCAATTGATATTGGTCTGTTTAGGTTGTCTATATCCTCCTGACTCAATCTGGGCAGATCATATGACTTAAGAAATTTATCTATGCCTTCACTATCTTCTAATTTATTGGAGTATAAGGATTCAAAATAATTTTTGATTATCTTCTGTATTTCTGAAGTGTCTGTTGTGATATTGCCTCTTTCATCCCGTATGTTAGTAATTTGAGTTCTCTCTCTTCTTCTCTTCGCTAGCATGGCTAAGGGTCTGTCGATTTTGTTTATTTTTTCAAAGAACCAACTTTTAGTTTTGTCAATTTTTTCAATTGTTTCTTTTGTTTCGATTTCATTAATTTCAGCTCTGATTTTAATTATTTCTTGCCTTCTACTTCTTTTGCTGTTGTTTTGCTCTTCTTTTTCTAGGATTTTGAGATGAAGTATGAGATCATTTATTTGTTGGTTTTTTCTTTTTTTAAGGAATGAACTCCAAGCAATGAATTTTCCTCTTAGAACTGCTTTCAATGTGTCCCATAGATTCCGATATGTTGTGTCTGTGTTTTCATTAATCTCTAAGAATTTTTTAATTTCTTCCTTGATGTCTTCTATAACCCATTGATCATTCAGTAACCTATTGTTCATTCTCCAAGTGATGTATTCTTTTCCCTTCCTTCTTTTATCGTTGATTTTCAGTTCCATTCCATTATGATCAGATAGGATGCATGGTATTATCTCTACTCCTTTATATTGTCTAAGAGTTTCCCTGTGACATAATATATGATCTATTTTTGAGAAGGATCCATGTGCTGCTGAGAAAAAAGTGTAACTGCTTGATGTTGGGTGGTATACTCTATATATGTCAATTAAGTCTAGGTTATTAATTGTGTTATTGAGTTCTATAGTTTCCTTATTCAACTTTTGTTTGGAAGATCTGTCCAGTGGTGATAGAGGTGTGTTGAAGTCTCCCATGATTATTGTATGGTGGTCTATTAGACTCTTGAACTTGAGAAGAGTTTGTTTGATGAACATAGCTGCACCATTGTTTGGGGCATATATATTTATGATTGTTATGTCTTGTTGGTGTATGGTTCCCTTGAGCAGTATGTAGTATCCCTCTTTATCCCTTTTGATTAACTTTGGCTTGAAATCTATTTTATTTGATATGAGTATGGATACTCCTGCTTGTTTCCGAAGTCCATATGAGTGATATGATTTTTCCCAACCTTTCACCTTCAGCCTATGTATGTCTTTTCCTATCAAATGCGTCTCCTGTAGGCAGCATATTGTTGGGTCTTGTTTTGTGACCCATTCTACTAGCCTGTGTCTCTTGATTGGTGAGTTTAAGCCATTAACATTTAGGGTTATTATTGAGATATGGGTTGTTCTTCCAGCCATATTTGTTTATTTCTGTTACTAAACATGGTTTGTTTTCCTCTTTGATTATTTTCCCCCCTTTAGTGTCCTACCTCCCACTGTTGGTTTTCATTGTTATTTTCCATTTCCTCTTCCTGTAATGTTTTGCCAAGGATGTTTTGAAGAGATGGTTTTCTAGCTGCAAATTCTTTTAACTTTTGTTTATCGTGGAAGGTTTTAATTTCATCTTCCATCCTGAAGCTTAATTTCGCTGGAAACACAATTCTTGGTTGGAACCCATTTTCTTTCAGTGTTTGAAATATGTTATTCCAGGATCTTCTAGCTTTCAGAGTCTGTGTTGAAAGATCAGCTGTTATCCTGATTGGCTTACCCCTAAATGTGATCTGCTTCCTTTCTCTTGTAGCTTTTAAAATTCTCTCCTTATTCTGTATGTTGGGCATCTTCATTATAATGTGTCTAGGTGTGGGTCTCTTATGATTTTGCACATTCGGCGTCCTGTAGGCTTCTAGGATTTGGGGTTCTGTCTCATTCTTCAAGTCTGGGAAGTTTTCTCGTATTATTTCATTGAATAGATTGCTCAATCCTTTGGTTTGAAACTCTGTCCCTTCCTGTATCCCAATGACTCTTAAATTTGGTCTCTTGATGTTATCCCATATTTCTTGGATGTTCTGCTCATGGTTTCTTAACAGTCTTGCTGAGCTGTCTATGTTCTTTTCAAGTTGAAATACTTTATCTTCATTGTCTGATGTTCTGTCTTCTAAGTGTTCTACTCTGCTGGTAGTATTCTCAATTGAGTTTTTAAGCTGGCTTATTGCTTCCTGCATTTCTAGGATTTCTGTTTGTTTGTTTTTTATAACCTCTATTTCCCTGTGTAGTTGATCTTTTGCTTCTTGGATTTGTTTATGTAATTCATTGTTGAAGTGATCTTTCATTGTCTGATTTTGCTGTCTGATGTCTTCCTTGAGACTCCAGATCATCTGAAGCATGTATATCCTGAATTCTTTATCTGACATTCCATCTGCTGCAGCTATTACCTCTTCTAATGTTGAGTTGACCTGCATTGCTTGTGGTCCTTTCTTTCCTTGTCTCTTCATACTGTTTGCGTTCCTTTCTACTTAGTGAAACTGTTGTGTTATTGAATTTTCCCCCTATATATTTATATTGGTCTTGTATAGTTGCAAAGTCTCCCTCGCAGGCGCGGGCGGCGGCTCTGTCCCACTGCGGGCCGCTAGGCTTGTTCTGTGGGTGGTCACAGTTCTGTCTACTTTGCAGGTGCAGGCAGCGGCACTGCCCCTCTGCAGGCCTCTGGGGCTGTACTGCCAGTGGGTCGCAGGTCCGCCTACCTTGCAGGTGTGGGGGGGAGGGGGGGCGGCTCTACCCTTCCTCAGGCCACTGGGCCTGTTCTGTCTCTCGGTTGCAGGTCTGGCCTGTTCTGATGGTGGTCACAGTTCCACCTACCTGGCAGGCGCGGGGGGTGGGGGGCGGCTCTGCCCCCCAGCAGGCCCCTGGGCCTGCTCTGTGCGTGGTCACAGTTCCCTCTACCTTGCCGGTGCAGGGGGAGGGGGCGGCTCTGCCTCCCAGCAGGCCGCTGCTCCTCTTCTGCCAGTGGGTCGCAGGCCCGCCTACCTTGCAGGAGTGATTGGAAGCTCTGTCCTGCCGCGGGCCACTCGGCCTTTTTCTGTCGGTGGTCACAGTTCCACCTACCTGGCAGGCGCGGGGGGTGGGGGGTGGCTCTGCCCCTCAGCAGGCCGCTGGGCCTGCTCTGTGCGTGGTCACAGTTCCCTCTACCTTGCCGGTGCAGGGGGAGGGGGCGGCTCTGCCTCTCAGCAGGCCGCTGCTCCTCTTCTGCCAGTGGGTCGCAGGCCCGCCTACCTTGCAGGAGTGATTGGAAGCTCTGTCCCGCCGCGGGCCACTGGGCCTTTTCTGTCGGTGGTCACCTGGCAGGGGCGGGGGGTGGTGGGTGGCTCTGCCCCTCAGCAGGCCGCTGGGCCTGCTCTGTGCGTGGTCACAGTTCCTTCTACCTTGCAGGTGCAGGGGGAGGGGGCGGCTCTGCCTCTCAGCAGGTCGCTGCTCCTCTTCTGCAGGTGGGTCGCAGGCCCGTATAGAGTCTTGATGTGGGTCTCACTGGGTGTGTTTTCTTGGAATTTATCACCTTGGTGTATGGGTTCATTGTAGCATCATATTTGGGATATTTAGTGCACTATTTTTTCATATATGTTTTGATTCTCTTTACCCTCTTTCTCCCCCCTCTGGTGTTTACACTTGAGTACTTGTTGGCAATGTTCATGGTTTCCTAGAAATTTCTTAGTTGGTTGTGTTAGTCCATCTTTTCATCACTTTTTTCAGAAGACCTGACAAGTAAAACTTTGAGGAAGAAAAGTATATTTTGTTTCTTGGTTTCAGAAGTTCAGTCCATGGTGAGTTGAGTCCATTGTTGTCTTCCCAAGGTGTGGCAGTAAGTACATCATGTGTGAAGGGCATTGTGTTGGAAAACAAGTCCAGATGTTGCCACCAGGAAGCAAATTGAGCTTGAGTGCAAGTCATCAGGGATACTATAATCCCTAAGGTTATGACCCTGGTGACCTACTTCCTCTAGCAATACCATACCTGCCTCAAGTTACAACCCATGAATGTATTCAAATTATCAGTCTATCAAATGGAGTAATCCACTAATTGGTTTTTAGCTCTCATAATCTCATCATTTCACCTCTGAAATGTATAACACATGAGCATTTGGGGAACACCTCATATTAAAAATGTGACTCTGCTGTTCATTTTTTCCATGCTCTCTTTACTTGCATGTCAGTCCAGATAATCTTGGTCTGTTCTTCTTAAGTTTGCAAACTGTTTTGCATGTTCTGATCTGCTGTTCAGCATCTTAGTGTCTTCTTTACTTCAGTACTAAGGTTTTTAGTGCCTCGACTCACATTTGGTTTCCTCTTGTAATTTCTATCTTTGTATTAATATTCTTCCTTTGGTGAGCAGCCATTCTCTGGGTTTCCTCTTATACTGTGTTCAAAGTTTCCTTTAGGGCTGGGGTTGGGGCTCAGTGGCAGAGTGCTTGCCTATCATGTGTGAGGCACTGGGTTCAATTCTCCATACCATGTATCAATAAATAAAATAAAGGTCCATTTACAACTTAAAAAAATTAAAAAAATTTATTAGCTCTTTAAGCATGATTTATATATTTAACTTAAATACTTTGTGTAGCCAGTATTATGACATTTACTCAATATCCTTGAAATAGGGTGGAGAGTCAGAAATACTGAAGGTAAGAGTAATGTAAGAAATAAGAACAAGATACAGGAATAAGTGAAAAGTGGGGGCACAGTGGGATGATCCAGCTCTGATGGAACCCATGAACTTTATTCAAGTGAGTCAGAATGCCAGTGCTACTCAGAGTGAAGGACTTCCTGACAAGTAAAGACAACTTGGTTGGGGCTTAGCAAATTAAGACCACCTCCTGTGTTTGAACCTAGGACTGCCTTAGTCAATGGGCAGGGTGTCAGCATAATCTGAGCAGTCTTGAATTGGTGGAATTTCACTGAGTGTTCCCAGAAAAGCAACTCCCTTGATATGGCTCAAACAAACCCATAATTCATTCATGGCCTCCAGCATCTCCCCCTAATTAATTTTTAAAATATAAGTGGTGTGTGGTTACATGAGGTTCTTGGATCTTTTTTCTGAGGGTATGGCAATCTATTGTTATGACACAGAAGAAAATTAGTAGCAAACACATCATCGAAAAATATAGCATGCAGAATGTTTCAACATATTCCCAGGATTAAAGCCATTTAATTCATGAAGTATTTGTTCAGCTAGAGATGAAGGATCCATGAGATTGATACTGCTTTTATGAATATCCTGGTTGTGATAATATAACCCCATGAGGTCCAAACTGTTGTTATGCTATGCCAAATGCCCAGCAGATGATTTTTGACCTTTATCCAATCCCATTGGGAAGAATTATATTTGGCTGCAGTAACACAGACACACTTATGGCCAGCATGGCATCTAAGCCTTTGCTTAAATTTGAGAGTGGAAAGTTAATTACAACAGTAGCTTTCAAAGAATTAATTTAGTCTCAATCTTTTCATCAATATTTAGTTGATTCTTAGGGAATTGGAAGTATTTTGAGCTACATTATAAAGAAAATGAGCATTTTGAATGTTTTGAGATAAGGATAAAGAAGGTGTCACAGTTGAAGCTATATAGGATGTTATATGATATTTTTCTGTTTTTCTTCTTGCTCTTATATTTCCAGAAGTTAAACCATAAGGAGACTGATCACTGGCCCACAGGCCACAGTTGGAGCCCTCTTGCAGTTCCTGTCTATAAAGTCAGGCATAGGGCTGTTTATATAATGGAGAAAATCCAAGTCAGCCATTAAATGCCACAGATCTTTTTGTATGCCATCATCACTGGAAGTCAGGGTATTACCACCAAATCCTCCAGGAATCATGGAATCCTGACATAGCTGTCTCTTACCAGTTTTTTTGAGACCAATACAAAGTATATCCACCATTTCTAGAGACTTTATGTTGCACTGGGAAGACATTTGCACATTTCATCCATTTAGGAAAGCTGCCAAGTTCCATGCAGAATGATTATTGCTGTAAGTGCTATAATGATTAACCTGTCTAGGCCCTCTCATATGCCATCCTTTCCTCAAAGGTTACGTTTCAACAGCCAGCATGTTTATCATGGGATCAACATATAGGTAAATTTCTACTATAGCTAGTATAATTAAACCCAGTTACATGAATAGGTGTAACATGTTTGTCTGTAAAACCTCCGATCATATGAGTATCATTAGTAAATACTGGGATGGATTCTGCCATCCCTACAGATGGTTGTACTGAAAGTGGATCTGAGAAATAGTTCCAAAAAGTTTCCCTATGAACTTCACTTACCTGGCAGCTCAATAGAGCCAACATAGCCACAAACATTGTGGTTGGAGACTTAGTACTTCCCTGTTGTTCAGTCATCTGCTTGGCCTGATACATCAGCTTTTTTAGTTGTCTCTATGATGACATGTTGAGCTTTCTGGTAAAAAGGCTGTACCCTCTATCATTACTGAATCTGGTCTCATCCATTGTCCTGTTTGTATGTCTTTCCACAAAACTAAGCCTAATAAGTGTTGTAGGAGCCCTGTGTTGCTCAGCAGCAGTGAGACTTTTTTTTTTTGGGGGGGGGTACTGGGGATTGAATTAAGGGACACTCAACCACTGAGCCACATCTTCAGCCCTGTTTTGTACTTTACTTAGAGACAGGGTCTCACTGAGTTGCTGAGGCTGGTTTGAACTCACAATCCTCCTTCCTCAGCTCCCTGAGCCGCTGAGATTACAGGTGGGCACAACCACAACTGGCTGTCAGCAGTAAGACTTTTAAAACTTTTAAAAATTGTAGCATTTAAACAAGAAGAACATGAGAAAGAAATTTGTGTGGTACTATCTTCCCCTTTTTGCTTTCATAAAATTGTTTAATAGTTGGTATATGTTGGAACATCATTAGCCTTAAATTGTAGAGAATCCTAGCACTGTCAAAGAAGCTAAACAATGAGAAATAACATGAGTATTTTCTTTATATGAGCAATGGCAAAAATGAAACAAGAACAAGTATCAATAATAATATTAATATAACATGGTTTTCTAAAGTTGAGGGGTATGAGTTACATCCATCTGCCACCGTTGATTTGGCTATGAACCATGGGGATTTACCCAAGTGAGTGAAGTTGGAATGTGAATCACACACTGCAGGCAAGAGTGAACAATTTGCTGATCTTGCTGTCGCAAAATATTATTTTTGTGTGTGTGTGTGTGTGTGTGCGGATTGGAAGCATTCTGACGATGTGAAGAATGAGAAGCTTAATCACAGTCATATGGAGACATTTGTTCACAGGCCACAATAAGTTTATCTGCCTTAGCATTATCTGATGTTAAAGGACCTGGAAGTTTAGAATGAGCTCAAGTATGATCAACAAAACAAGGATATTGATACACTTGAACTGTTTATTGTAAATTATGGAATAAATGAAAACAGAAGACCCAGGGAAGAATTGATGTTGCAGATCAAATTTGAATTTGATTCTTTCTGGCAGATTCTTTCCCATGAGGTGTCAATCTGTTCTCTTAAGTTTTTGAACTGATTGGGTGAGACCCTCCCCACAGTGGAGGGTAATCTGTTTTAATCAAAGTCCACTGACTGGAAATAGGAATTCTCACCACCCCCCACCAAAACAAAAACTGTCACAGTAACATCTAACTGGTTTTTGACCAAAACTGCTAGGTACTTGTGCCTAGCCATCAGTACATGGAATTAACTATTACAGTAACATTGAATAATCTTATTTATAGAATCCAGTATGTCCCAGTGTGGTCAAGTAGAAAATTAAGTATGGCTGAAACAATTTTCAGAGAAGTTCAGGAAAGGCAGTTATAATATGTGCCTGAGAAGCAGAGGACCAACTGATAAACTGAACTACTATCACTTGCAGTTGGCTCTCTCTTCCACCCTCTCATGAAATGTGCTTACCCCACCCAAAGAGATACAACCAAAGTGTTCATTCACTGCCAGAATGTAGTCAGAATCTCATATCTCTGTATGATTCACACCATCCACATGTGAGATCCAGTTTGACCTTGCTTAAGTCATAGTCGTGACATAGTTTTCTAACAACACAAGCGTACAGTGTTAGGCATATGCAGCCTGATGTAGGAAGTATAGAATGAGGTATGTGTTGTGATCTGGATCTTAACTATCCACAAAAGGTTATAATGTAAATATTTCCTCACCAGCCTGTGGCAATATTGAGAGGTGATAAACCTGTTGGTAATGGGGCCTACTGGAAGGAGGTGGCATGGATGTGGACATGACATGATATGACAAGACATCCTCTTGAGGGGGATATTGGGGCTTCATGCTGTCTACTTCCCAGCTGCCATGAGGTGAGCAGAATTACTCCAAAATGTGGTCCCTGCCATGATGTTCTGCCTTGCTGGAGTCTGCAGAACATGGAGCTTACCAATTATACATAGAATGAAATATTTGAAATGTTTAGTCAAAGTTTTCTTCCTTGTAATTTGTTTACCTTACATATTCTTTCAGAGACACAGAAAGCTGACAAATGTACTGAGGCAGATTAAAGATTAAAATACCTGCCCTGCAACACTTCTTAGATGTTGCAGGGCAGATATTTTAATGCTGTCTTTTACTGAGTAGAGCTTATTACTCAATTTGACAATAGTTCTTTCACATTATGGTTTATCTCCATCTTTTTTAGAGTTCTTGGGTCTTTTTCTGAGAAAGCCTTCTGTTGTTATCTTGGCTTTGTCTTTTAAAATTTTTTTTTTTGTAGTTGCAGATGGGCAGAATTTGTTTGTTTGTTTGATGTGTTGTTAATGCTCAAACCCAGGGACTCACACATGTTAGGCAACACTCTGGCACTGAGCTACAACCCCAGCCCATTGGCCTTTTCTTAAGTAGGTATTGAACAATATGTCCTTATCTTCCTTAGAGTAATTATGTTTCTCATCCAGAGTCCTTCTTCTAGATAGTTGGGAATACAAGGGTTATTTTAAGTCTCAAAGACTGGGGGCTATTTTGATAAACATCTTCTCACAAATAATTTTCTTAATTCCTACTGTTATTTCTTAATCACTCTCCCTGATTCCATGGCATGTCCATGGTAACTAGAAATCAGCTCCACCCCAGAAGGCCACTATTCTATTGAGCATATCTTTCATGATATAGTCAGTATACAATATTCATTATTGTAATTTGAATTAAAACATATTTATGTGTATAAGTAGATATATGAATCTATACATATATATATGTTTATATTTATGTGTAGTTGCATATGTGAAGTATGGATAATTCTGAAAGTGTAAATGAGAACCACACGATGTAATAGAGCTTTGTTCCCAAGGGACAAGGGAAAGTGAATAAGGAAGAATTGTCAATATGCAGAAGAGGGACCTGAGGCCTAGATTCAGAAGTAAGCACAAAGTGCACAGCTGCAAGAAAATGTGGCCTGTTCCAGGTAGATGTAGGCTCATATGGTGATGTGCAGAGAGAACATTATTTGGAAGAACTGAAAAACTCTCAGATGAGTAAACCTACATGAACACTTGTTTGGGCTGCTTACAGAGGAAGTTGTTCTCTTAGTGAGCTTTCTGCATGTTGCTAACCCACTAAGCATTAAAACTTACATGTCCTGGTATATATGGGGCAGGAAAGAAATTCAGAATTAGCATCAAAAGAGTAGAGATATTCATATATCTTACGCTTTTGGGTGTTAATTTAGATGCAATCACGAATAGGCAGAGTACAACTACCTCCCTTAGTATTAGAAGTTCTGAGGTTGGATTGCCAGTAGCTCTCAGATTGTAGCATTAGCAGCACTCACCATAGTGTTCCTGGCACCCTGAGCCAGCAACTCTCTATCATGGAAAGCCATCACCAAAATGCTTCAAAATTTCATACATCTTTAAATCTCTTCAATTCAGTAAAGAGAGAAAAGTATTTATGCACTGTTTTATGATATCGTAATGTGTCATTTCCATATTACACCATGTGAAATGCATCAATTGGCAACATTTCTTTCACACTGCACATTTTCTTTAGTATTCATGGAAATGCAGGGTTGTAGGTTGGGGTTTTGGCTCAGAGGTCCATATGCATGCATGAGGCACTGGGTTTGATCTTCAGTACCACATGAAAATAAAAGATATTATGTCTACCTATAACTAAAAAATAAATATTCCAAAAAATGCAAGGTTACTAGTCAGAAATTGTTTTACACCTGGGAATTTCATTGGTTCAACTTCACTTTTTTTCCTGAGTAAAAAATACTTATTGCCTTTATTAATTGGAAGGAGTACATATTGGTCTAAATTTATGCTAATTGGGGTTTGGAAAAGTTCTGCACTGGACATCCCCACTATGGGCATGCTTGGTGGCTGCAAGATGACAGATTGGCTTGCCTCAGCTCACCTTGGTGCTGGCCTGCCAGCCTCAGGTCTTCCTGAGGCAGGGAGTAGAACAGTCAAGGTCAATTAGATGGACTTGTCAGAGGGACCCTCAAAACAACCAGATATTAAGGATCTGCATGCAGAGATATATAGGAAAATGCATCTTTTATGTCTAAAAATGGAACTATTTGGAATGTTTAAGAATATGGGATAACAAGGTGTAAGGATCAGAGACCAAGGATGTATGGGAATCACTACCTCATTTGTTGATCTGAGGTCCTGTACTGCCCCAGTCTGGCTGGGCACAAATCACGAGCCACTCAAGCAGGAACAAACTTTATTTCCGAACTCCTTCAAACGCCACCCATGTGGCTTTCTCCAGGACACACAACACACCAACTGCATCTGCAGCAATGTGTGAGTATATGGCAGGATCATATCCAATTTGTTGCTGCTGACCCTCATAAGGTCCCTTTCCTAACAACATATATAGATTTCTCTGAAGATAACCGGCTGCTGCATTTCGCCCAGCCGTCTCCATGCAAAATTCCTCATTGGCAACCTTCCATAACAGGTATTGTCCTTTATTTAGCACAGCTTTACACATACTAGTCCAATCTGCTGGCGTCACGTTCAAGTTGGTAATGGATTCAACCATGCTTACAGTGAAGGGTGCTTGAGGACCATAGGTTGTTACAGCCTCTTTTAGCTGCTTCACTGTTTTGAAATCTAAAACATGGTGAATTTGCTGCCCTCCTGCCATCTCAAATACAGGGCATGCTAATCTTTGAGGTCCTGTCTCAGGATCCCATCTATCAACTACAGGGGTTGAAGGCCACTCAGCATATGTTGTCTCCATAGACAGAGCTGTTGGTTGGACACTTACGCCCTCTGGTGATAGAAAGGTGTTAGTAGCAGCCTCCTGTTGTAACTTTTCCCCTGATGGCTTTTTCTGCTCTAAACTTTCTTCCCCTTTCTGACTATCTCGAGAGGCCTCCTCTTTTTCCTGATCTAATATGTCTTCTACCATAATCTGAACTGAAAGCTTTGGACTAGGCAAACAAAATCATATAATCATCTACAATGGCAATGTGCCAACTGGCAGAGTTCCTGGGTTTCTCTTTTCCCTTTCCCTTAAATCTTCACCATGATGGTCCCATTGTGATATATTCAACAACTCCCCCTTAAAAAGCCATGGGCTACATTTTTGTATTGTATCAAAGTATGCCCTAATTGCTCTTGGTTTTACTGGGGTGCCTCCTTCCTCTAGCATTTTACTTAACACTCTTTTGGTTTGTTTTTTACTAATTTCTAATCCCATATTTGTGCTACAAGGATAACGCAACCCAACAAGATAACACAAAACAAAACTGAAACAGAATGAAACAAAAATGAAACAAAAATCATTGTATCAATTTTCCTATTTTCTTGAAGTGTATATTCGTGTTCTATCTGTATCTCTTCCTCAGGGGCGAACCACTTAAAACCTTGAACCAACCATTTTTCCCAGTTTGCCTGAGAAAGTTCTAGGGACAGGCAGCTTGAAACAAAAACAAAACAAATCAAAACAAGAATATATTCTTTTTTGAAATGGTCACCCATTCTCTCACTTTTCCTCAGGGGCGAGCAATTTTACTTACCCCCCCCAAGCTTCAGGCGTCCCCCGCACGGGCCACCAACTGCTGCAGTCTGGCTGGGCACAATTCATGAGCCACTTATCAAGCAGAAACTAACTTTAATTTTAGAACACACACGCGCACCACACGAGCTTTTCAGGAATTCACTCAGAGCCTAACTGCCACCAGCGGCTTTCCACAAGCCTCTCAACCCCCCACTCCTCCTGGTCTTTAGGCCGATTGGCTGGGTCACATGGGCGGAGCCAAAAGAGTCCCCCATTGAGCAGCTCCGAGGTCTGAAAGGGCAGGGAAACAGCCTAATGAGCATCACCGCAGAGGAGCCAATCAGCTGGCAGCTGGAAGTTTGTTGGGGCCACGGTGAGCCAATCAGCTGGAAGTTTGCTGGGGCTGCTGTAAGCCAATCAGCTGGAAGTTTGCTGGGGCCCCTTCGGCTGTGGCTCTCAACACTATACTAGTCTCCATTCACCATTGGACTTCTGTGGGTGTATAACATGGACTGTCACAGCGT
>NW_026694611.1:0-36001 GCF_021218885.2 Marmota monax | reverse complement strand
CCTCTTCAGAGAAATCAATGGTCACATCCCTGAATGTCACTAGTTCCTGAAATAAGATAAAGAATTTATTGGCTTTTTAATAAATTGCAATGGCTGAAGCCAAAATTAAAAGTATATTAGCCATCAGTAAATTCAATGTCTCTCTCTTTTTTAAAATTTTTTACAAAGTGTTAGCCTTTCAGAAAAACATAAGAACATAGGGTAAAATTATTTCTTAGGGTACTTTTTATCCAATTAAGCTGAAAATAGTCACTTCAAATTTTAATGCAGTAACAATCATACTGAAAAAAAATGCCTAGGCCTTTAATTAATAAATACCATTTTCAGTGCAAAGGATTTGCAGGTGTATTTGTATTTCTTTCAAATTTTTAAAAAATCTCATTTCAGAACCAACACATAAGGTACAAAATAATTTTTATAGAACCTCATTTCCATGATCAACTTCATTCTTCTTTTCTGAAACACTTAAAATATTATCTGAGTATTCTTTTAGTTTAGAATTATAGTTTTTGTTTAGCTTACACACTGAAAATATGAGAAGTGTCTAAAAATATCGACAATTGGTGCACAAAAAGGAGGCAGTATATTAAGTCATTCTTTCACACTATAAATAGAACTAAGGTTAGTAAACACCAAATTTTATGTAGATAAGTATAACCTTCTTTCTGAAAGATGACAGATATCAAACTAGTTTTACAACAGTTTAATGAGGGGCATAGCGCATGTATTATAAGCTTGATTTTTTCTACAAAAACGTTTTGGGGGCTGGGGATGTGGCTCAAGCGGTAGCGGGATCGCCTGGCATGCGTGTGGCCCAGGTTCGATCCTCAGCACCACATACAAACAAAGATGTTGTGTCCTCCGAAAACTAAAAAAAATAAATAAATAAATATTGAAAAATTCTCTCTCTCTCTCTCTCTCTCTCTCTCTCTCTCAAAATGTTCTGGCAGCATTTTGGGGAAATAATAAATTTACTGAGAATATAACAACATATTTCTAAAGGGGGCAAGAATACTGATTATTTTCCTTAGAAGTGAAATACTTGTCATAAAATGTATGACAGTCACTTTGTAGGATTGCGTACATTTTAAAAATACTGATTAATCTGCAGGGAATTCCACATAGGCACATTTAACAAAATTTTCTCCATCTGGTAAGGTTTTCGTATAGGTGAATCCTACCATTTCAATCATTTATTTTTTTTTCCTTTTCGCTTCTTTATTTTCTACTTCCTCTTCTATTCATCCTTCTCTCTTCCCATACTTGCATTTGCTGCTCCCTTTTCTCTCAAAGAAGAATCAGTTATCTGATAGTCCTCAAGGAGTCTTTTCCCCCTATTTGTTTTGCAGTTTTCTTTACCACTGTTTTGATACCAGTGTTGTCAGTATTATAGGCAGTTATACCAACATTGATGACAGAATCCACTGCATGGTGTGTAACCTCTCCTGCATTGTGCTCATATTTGTATCTGACAATTTGTTTCAATAACAATGATATAAGAAACTTTTAGTAGACCTAAGGGGAACATTCATTGAAGAGTGTGAGTTTAAAATATATTATGGGATTTATAAATGTTATTAAAATAACAAGCAGCAATGACAATCCTTTTTTACCATTTCAAATTTACACATATTACTCTTAAGAGTTTTTCACATATTGATTCATAACAACCAAAATAATCTGATAGTAATAATAGTATTTATCTTTTATGACATTTTCTGAAATATACACTAAATGGTACAACCTGATATTTACCAAAGTTTATTTGTCCTGTAATTCTGGGGGGTGGGGAGGATAAACATTAAGTTCAAAATAAATTAAAACAATTTTCAGAGCAAGAGTTATTATAAATAAGAAGAGTCATAGACACATGTTAAGACATAATCAAGTCAATGAAATGATATTTATTTTATGGGCACATACATAAAATTTTAACTTTCTATACATAAAAATGGATAAATTTTCATGTAAAATAATAAATTTGGTTTTTAAAAAAGTTATAAATCTATGGGGATTGAGCCTTTTTAAAAGACACTATAGAGATAATCACATTTAAACAAAAAATAAACAAGAATTACATTTGTGAGTCTTGAACATTCTTCAATTTCCCTTGTTATTTATAATTTGTTTTGAGATCTATTTCATAATTTTCAGACATTTCAATCATATGATTGTTGTTTCCTTAACTGAAAATTCATGGAACTTTTGTGGTTTGTGTCTGGGAACTGGAAGCAAAATAAAAAGAAAGCCTACAGGTGGCAGTTGTCTTCATGACCTCCAATAATAAAGCAAACACCTCTGGTAAACAACAGGCAGAACATTCATTGTCCAAAGAGAAGCACATAAAAAGGTTATAAAGAAGAGATTCTGTATCAAATATGATGGTTTCCAAAGGTTATTTAGAAAACTCTTGACAATGTTCTTAATGAAAACAAGAAAATGCTTATCTTTAAAGAGAAAATCTGAGAGGATTTGGGCCAAGCAAATAAGGCTAAATCTGTGCAAGAGCAGATTGGTATGAAGTCTCAATTGACATAGAAGGACATATCACTGCCGTGATACCAGTGGACAAGTCAAAATATAATAAAATGTAAAGCCCAATGTCAGTCTACTCATAAAAATACATTAGTTTTATGCAATTGTTTAGCTTTACAGGTCTCTTATGCTCTAAAGTATATGTCAGTAGGCTTTCTTTAGCATTCTACAGAATGAATCTGTCCTAATTACTGCATCCTTTCAGGGCTAGCTAAGTTGTTAGGGACAATGGATGTGCATTTCTCAAGTACTTAAAGACAATGGAACATCTAAACATAAAGTAAACAAAGCATGTTTCATTTCTTCAGCAATGTTCAGTGAGCCCAAAACTCCCCAACAGAAGTCTAGAATACCAAGATTTTTTATGCTCCTTTTTCAAAAAGAAAAGTAAAATCTTGCAGGTCATGCAGTCATGGCATGAATTTACAAAAGTGTAAGAATGGAAGGGAGGCTCTCAATATAGGAGATATATATGGGTATATATAATGTAGAGTTAAATTTGACTATTGTGAGAAGCAAAGGAAGTAAAGTAGGTAAATATGCTAAACACAGATGTGAAAGATAGAAAAGGAAAACTGCAAGTTCTAAACATGAAGTACTTTAGGAGGTAAATTTAATGCAGCCCCTGATCTGGGCCACACAACTGGAGACCAAGCATGTCTTCTTCCCTTGTCCTTCCCTAGGCTTCTTTCTCAGGAGTGACTGTCCACAATTCAAACCCACATCTTGAAAATAGGCCTCTAAAGAAACAAAACATGTGGTTCTTCAAAGACCTTATTTGTAGGTTCAAGATTAATTTTACTAGAAGTCATTTAGCTCAGACCTCCCTGATTCCAAATTTTATTCATATAGTTTTAAAGGAGAAAAGACCCCTTTAAATGAGTAAATACATAAAAATATTCGCATTTAGTGAGTTTTGCTTTGTTTTCTATTAGGGGTTGAAACTAGTGTCAATTTACAGATTTACCACCAAAAAATATCCACTGAAATATTATTTATTTTTCATTTATTTGTTTGTTTAAAACAGGGACTCCATAACTAGTCAGAGCTGATTTTATATTTCAAAACATAAACAAACAAAAGCACCCATTTTCCCAGAAAATATATAATTTTGGTGCTATCTCCACAATTACAAATCATTAATATAAATCATATGTGAATAATTCTAGGATTTGCCAAGCCATATCTCACATGATTTAATGTTAGCTTAAAATGTCCAGATAATAATATATATGCCTGACTCTTACAAGGGTTCAAAGAAAAGGAACAGATTATTTAATATATCTGGAATTCACCGATTTAATTACAACACAATTTCAAAGAATTGAGTTTGTTTTTCTTCAGCCAAAATGGAAGAGATTTTTTTCTACTTACAGATAAACCATGGAATTTTATCTAAAATAAGCTACCAAATAGAGCACACATGAGAAACCACTAAAAACACTTTTGGGTAGAAGAAGGCCAAATAATATTCTTACATAATGTAAGGGCAAGTTATTTTCTAAAACTCAAGTTATATCCAGTTGTTTTGGTTATATATTTTACATTTGAAGCTACAGAAACAAAATATACCTTACAGTTAGAGAAAAGTTAAACATGAAACAAGTTTTTTTGTTGTTGTTGTTTTGGTCCCTTGTTTGTTTCTGTCTCTTTGTCTTTGTCTTCCTTTGTATTTCATTTTGTCCTAAGGTGACAAGCCAAGGGAAACAGTACTGAATATAACACACATGCAGGATCCAAAGGTATAGTCAAGAAAATCCTGGCATCTAAGACATTCTCTCATCCCTTTTTTTACTCACTGAAATACATTGTGGAACTTTTATATGCACAACTGTGTGTGGGTTTTGTTGGAACTTTGGGATAATCTTCCTGCATTCACAACTCAGAGAAAATTAAGATAGGAGAATACATTCTATCTGCAGTGAATTGAGACTAAGGAAAGAATACATATGGAGCAGTTACATAAGTAGATTAATTGAATAATGGGAGATGCTTCTAAGCCACAGGACAACTAATTTTTCCTGTGTCTCCTCTGCAACCCTCAGGATGTCTTCTAGGAAGATTTTTATAAGGAGGCTGATAGTCTATTGACAATCCAAGTGAATGGCCCCTGTGGGTACCAAGGCTATTCAGCAAGCAGTTCTCAAATCCATGACCAGGTACAAAAATAGGACAGTGGATCAGGGCATTCGACTTAGTAAAGTTTCTCTTTCAGTAAGCTTTTCAGTTCCTAAGACCTAAACAACTAAAACTAATAACTTAGAGGTGAAAATATTTATTTTAAGTCATAGTTTTAGAGAATGCAGTTTGTGGTAGGCTCATTCCTACCATGGCATAAACATCATGGAAGAAGGACATGGAGAAAAGGTGTTCAGCTTTAGGGAACCAGGCAGTAAAGAAAGACCAAATTACTGAGAGAAGGTAATCAGATTCAGGGCTACACTTGTGACCTACTTCCTCCAACCAGTTCTGTCTTTCCACAAGTCCAGTTAGAGTAATATACTGAAGATATAGAGCACTCATGAAACAATGTAAAGTCTATCTTTTAACCTTCCTGCAACTGGGGACCATGATTACAACATGTGTGATTTGGGAGACATCCTAGACAAATGCATAACAGTTGTCAAAGATATTCTGATAAAGTGACCGCGCCCAAGAAAGTCAAAAGTGGGAAAGGCAGAATCCAGTGAATGCTCTCTCCTTTCTTACCATGAGAAACATTATCCTCTTTAAAACAATTATTTTTGAAAGGATCATCCATTATTCATGGGGAAATAACAATTAAAACACTATGCCAGTTTCAAATAGTGCAGGGAAAGGAAAAAAGATATTTGAGGACTTGTGGAAAGAGTTCAAAATTGAAGGCTTCAATGTCAGCTCAGTGAGCAGTCAGAATGAGGGAATGGGGGTCTTCAATTTAAAATCCTGCTTCTCATATTGTGAAAGAATCAGAGAAAATGAATGAACCCTGAGGAGAAAGGAAGAACTAATGTCCTCAGTCAACAAAGCTACTCTTTGACTTTTTGTGTACTCAACACAAACTGTGGAGACATAGAAATATCCAGTAATAGCTCCTGGCAGACACTGTCCAGAAGTTTTAGCTGCTGGCTCATCTGCCACAGCATGTCCCAGAAGGGTCATAGGGTCATGAGGTCAAAGCAGTGGTCCTTGATCAGATGAATGTAAAAATAATTTTAGGCAGGACACAGTCTCTCCACAGCTGATTCACCCTTTCTTCAATGAGCTACCCTCATCATTTCAGTATTCCCAGCTAAACATATTCTTAACTATCTGGCATTCTAGGTATTTCAGCATGCTTTCTAGAGTTCTGCATGACCTGCACTTCAGAAGAGGCCTCTACAGAGTTACATGGACCTCACAAGCAGAGAAGACTCCAGAGTTCCAGAGGCATGATAGACAAAGTGCTGTGAGGCTGTAGAAGGACGACCCCTCATTTATGACTGCTGACCCAGTTGAACAGTTCACACCAAGAATTCATTACTAGACAGAGTTCCAGGCCCCACACAGACATAGAATAACAGTAGATGCAATTCAAACCCTGCCTGAATGATGTCAGAATAATACATCCTTAGCTGAAGCTCTTTTAAACCTGTTTCTTCTTTTCAAGGGACCTTTGCATTTTATCAGAGCTTTACCTTGGCTTTCAAGAACTGGGAGTTTTCTTACCGTTCCTTTAGTGGGCTACTCCTTTATTTTCCTTTCGGACATGGAATCACCATTGTCTCTATGTCATATTACAGAGATAATATTCAAACAAGAAAAATCTGGACTCTGGACAGAACTGCAAAAGAAAGAACTGGCTACCATACAAAGGAAGGAGGTAGTAGAGGCTGGTGGCTGTACAATCAAGGCTTCTAACAATTGTTCTCTCAGTCTATTTTCATCAAAGAAAACCAAAGATTTCACAAAAGGAAAACAATTATTAAACACATAAAAATGGGAGTTGGACAGAAGCACTATTTTTAAATTAAATAAAATAACTTATTAGCTCACTTAGATAAGGAGTCTGTTTGAAACACATTTCAAAAAGAAAACTTACTCGCAGAAGAATATACATTTACACATTCCAGATTCTAATTGATGAAGAGTAGCTCCAGAAAAAGCCATCCTCTGGAGATGAGGCATGGGAATAATATGTTTTAATTCTCGGAGCTTAATATCCCCTCTGGTCGCTTAAGATTTTTTTTTTTTTTTTTTTTGAGAAAATTAAGCAAGCCCAAAGAAGAAACTGATAAATTAAACTCCACTAAAATTTAAAAGTCCATGAAAAGGTAAGAGGAGGTGAAAAGAGATAATGCTACCTGAGAGAAAATATGTATATAAAAAGAGTATCAATAGAAATGAATTATCAGTGAAATATGTAAAAAAGGATAAAAGTAATAAACATACAAAATGATTAAGTAGAATAAGATCACATAGGAAAGTGCTCAATGTTGTAGGTTTACTCAGTGCTGTAGGTTATCAAGAAAAAGTAATATATATTTACATGAAAAGTAAGGGTAAATGTTCCTAAGGAATAAACACACATGCATGCATGGCACCATGGCTGATATGTTTCACTAATATTTACCAGTCAATTTATGTCAATCTATTTTATATAATACACTGTTTCATGTAAAGTGTAAAATATTTATGAAACACTATTTGGAGACAAATAAAAATAACACTGTCCATATAATCAAAAGAAAAAACATCAAACAATTCAAACTCCATAAGCAGTGCAATGGGTGAATAAGCTCTACAGAAGTTTACTGCAAAGAGTAACCCCCTATTATCACATATATGGTGCTCCCAATTTTATCTGTAACAACCAAGGCACTGATTTTGCATATTCCCAATTATTCTTTCATAAATAGTTTACTGGACAGTGTTTTACCCAGTGGCAAGAACAAGATAATTTTAACAAAACTTGGCTTTAATTTCCCTCCCTCCTTCTATACCATTAAAATTGACCTGCTTCAGCCTAAGCCAAAATGTACTCTTTTTATGCCTTGTCTTAAGTATGTAGCTTTTCTTGAACTTGTGACTTTCTTGCCCTACTTCAAGTACTCAGCATTAACAGCATGTGCCACTATGCCTAGCTCGATCTAAATTCTCCAATTTTCATCAATGCCTCCAATTCTGAACTTCCTTGTGTTTTATTTGCTCCTTCCTATGGGGCAGGGGGAAATAAGTCCGCTTCATGCTTTGATCATAACCCTTGCTGTTCTATCACTGTGGCTTATTTTAAAACTAACTTTTTTCCCTTTTTCTCTATTTCCACTATGTCTTTATAACCATAAAGAAAATGAGATTGACCTTCTTGTCATTAAACAAGCTCTCCATCCTTCAGAGCCTGTACCACAGAAATGAAGAAATCCATGTACTCCAAATTGGTATAAATGTCAAAAATTACTGTCATGTATAATCAAAATAACAAATAAAACTAAAAAAAAAAAAAATCTAAGAAATGACACAAACTCTCTCAGGACTACAAATTATGTAGGGCCACCTGGAGTGTACCCATTGAAATAGCCTGGTCCCCTTTACCCCTAAAAATTAAAAACACAGATTCTAAAACAGAAATCCCCTGAATTTCTCCTTTGGTAGCAAAGCAATAAAACCTTGATTTTCCTTTTTCTCTAAACTTTGTACTCATTACTGTTGTATCGGAACAAGGACCAAAACATCTGTATCAAATTTGGTGTCTAGCAGGGGACCTGAGAGTGCACCTGCTTCAATCTTCATAAGCAGGCCTGGAACTCTGTGTAATTTTGCTTCCATTATAGAGGATACAAAGTGATTGGTTGATAAGCCTGTTGAAGCCTAATCACTGGAAAATTAGGAGATGGGGTAAGATTGCCTCAAGTTGAACTGGAGGTGCTTTTCCTCTAAGTAAAGGGGAAAAAGAAAGATACCTTCCCAGAAACTACTAAGGCTCCTTTTGCTTCAGGGAATTTCTGTCTTCTCTACCTTTATGGTATGAATTGCTCCACCATTGGTTTGCTTTGGGGAAAAGGAAAATGAATGCAGTAAAGTCATGACAACTAGCCACTTGATAATCTCCTTCACTTTGCGTAAGACCCTTGACTGCACACATCTGCTTTCCTTCAGATGTGCATCTTGTTCCTATTTGTGTAAACACCTTTGGCACCATTGGTGGAGAAGTCATGGTTAAGTTTAAGTATGAAACATAATTCCTGCCCCTCCTTGAGGGGAGTGTTAAGCTTTTTGAATTCCTTGTATATCCTAGAAATTAACAACATGTCCAGGTGGCAAATATTTTCTCCCATTCTGTAGATTATGTCTTCATGCTCTTTTTTTTTTTTTTTTCTGGAACACAGTGTAAAACCCAGGACTTGACAAATGCAAGACAGATGCTTTGCCACTGAGCTAATCTCAGTGTGATTGTTTCTTTTGCTGTGAAGAAGATATTTAGTTTGATGCCACCTCATTTATTCATTTTTAATATTTTTTTAGTTATACATGGACACAATATCTTTATTTTGTTTGTTTATTTTTATGTCGTGCTGAGGACCGAACCCAGTGCCTCACATGTGTCAGGCAGGTGCTCTGAGTCACAACCCCAGCCCCTATTTATTCATTTTTTTATTATAGAGTCTTGTTCAGGAAGTCAGTTCCTGTGCCAAGGTGTTGAAGCGTTAGACCTACCTTTTCTTCTAGTAGTTGCAAGTCTTCTAGTATAATTTCTAAGTCTTTGATCCACTAAGAGTTGATTTTTGTGCTGGGTGAGAAACAGGAATTAACTTGAATTCGATTACATATAGATTCCCACTTTTCCCAAGACCATTTGCTGAAGAGGCTATCTTTTCTCCAGTGTGCATTTTCAGTACCTTTGTCTAATATGAGGTAACTTGTATGTATGTATGTATGTGTGTATGTATGTATTTGTTTGTTTGTTTTTAGTTGTAGTTGGACACAACACCTTTTATTTATTTGTATGTGGTGCTGAGGATCAAACCCAGGGCCTTGCATATGAGAGGCAAGTGTTCTACTGCTGAGCCACAACCCCAGTCCCGAGGTAACTTTTTATGCGAGTTTTTCTGTTTTCTATTCTGTTCCATTGGCATTTTTGCCTATTTTGGTGCCAATATCATGTTGTTTTTGTTACTAGAGCTCAGTAGTATAATTTAGGGCCTAGTATTGTAATACATCCTGCTTCATACTTCTCCCTAAGAATTGTTAACTATTCTAAGCCTCTAACTTTTCCAAATGAATTTTGCTAGCTGCTTTTTCTATTTATAAATGCCTTGTTTAACAGAAGTGGTAAAATGGGATATCCTTGTCAAGCCCCTCTTTTTAATGGGAATTATTTCAGTTTCTCCAGTTAGAATGATGCTGGTCTTTAATTTGTCATATATACCTTTTACAATGTTGAGGAAATTTCCTTCTATCCCTAGTTTTTCCAGTATTCTATACAGGAGTGGAGGCTCTATTTTGGCAAATACATTGTCTGCAAGTTGAGATAATTATGTGTTTTTCTGTCTTTAAAACTATTTATGTGATGTGTCACATTTATTGATTTCCATCTGTTGAACCAACCTTGCATCTCTGGGATAAAACCCACTTCCTCATTGTGAACTATTTTTGTAATTTGATTTTGTATGCAATTTGCCAGTATTTTATTAAGAACGTTTTACATCTATGTTCATTGAGGATATTGGTGTGAAGTTTTCATTCCTTCATGTGTCTTCGTCTGGTTTTCATATCCTTTTCTATTTTGTGAAATAGTTCAAGGAGGATTGATGTTAGTCTTTAAAATGGAGAATCCATAGAGTCCTATACTTTTCATTTTTGGTAGGTTTTTGATGACTTATTAAATTTTATTATTAGAAATTTATGCTTAAATTTTCTATATCCCTCTGGTTCAATTTGATCAGATCATATGTCACTAGGAATGTGTCAATATCGCCAAGATTTTTTGGTTCACTGAAGCATAAATTTTCAAAGTACTCATTTATATTTCTGTAGTGTTTCTGGTGATATTTTCATTGTCTTTATGGGTTGTACAATTTGAATTTTTATTTAGCTGGACTAAAAATTTATGAATTTCATATTCTATCAAAGAACCAACTTTTTGATTCATTAATTTTTTTAAAAATTTTTTATTTATTTTTGTTGTTGTTGTTGTTAATGTCAATTTCAATGTGTTGGGCTCTGATTTTATTTCCCATCTAGTATTGGCACTCATACTGATTTGTTCTTCTTTATCTAGAGTCTTGAAATGTAATGTTAGATTATTTGTTTGGTGTCTTTCTGTTCATTAAATGAGCTCAATACTATGAACTTACCTCCTAGAGCCACCTTCATAGTGTCCCAGAGGTTCTGATATGTTGTAATGCTGTTCTCATTTACTGCTAAGTGTTTTTTATTTCACTCCTTATTTCTTCTCCTTTCATTTCATCAGTATGAAATGGCCTTCTTTGTCTTTTCTGATTAACTTTGGTTTGAAGTCCATGTTATCTTATATGAGGATAGGAATCCCCTACTTGTTTATGAGGACCATGTGAATGATTTTCCCCAAAATTTTTACCTTGATACTGCAGATCTCTTTCTTTTTGAGTAAGTCATTTGGAGACAACTAATTGTTGGGTCTTAATTTTTTATTCAATCTGTCTTTTTTAATTATTATTTTTATCAGAGTTTAGACCATTTACATTCAGTGGTTTTGTTGTATTTTTTTAAGTCATGCAGACTGTTTGTACATTACTTATTGTATTAGAAATTATTCACCTACTCTCACCAAATACTTCAAAATTAAATGGAACACTTATAAATATCTGAGAGGTCAAGAAAGAAAGTATAAGATAAGTAAATAAAAAGGGCTTTGAACTAAATACTAAAAACAGCTTAAAATATCAAAATATCTTGAATGTAACAGTACTGGGAAGAATAATTATAACTTAAATTATTAGTATCACAAAGAAGCTAGAATAACAAATTATTTTTTAAATATGTAGTAGGAGAAAAAAATAAGAGTAGGTGCCAAAATATATAAAATTAAGAAAAAGAATACAGCCAAAATTTGACTAAAATAAACAAGTCTAATCAGGAAGAAAGAATAGAAAAACATAACTTTACAGATGCAAAAAATATGTTATGGTAATATTACAACTGTATGCCAACATGTGTGACAGCTTACATAACGACTCTATGTTAGAAGGATTCATGTGCTGCTAAGAAAGTATATTCAGTCACTGATGGATGAAATATTATTTGTATACATACATACATATATGTCTTAAGTCTAAATTATCAAGTGTATGTTTTACTTCTATAACTTTTTTATTTAGTTATTGTTTGAAGATCTATCCAGTGATGACATAGGCATGTTAAAAGTGCCAAGTATTATTGAATTGTGGTTTATTTCTTTTTGTTTCTTCTTCTTTAAGTTAGCATAAACTTATGTTATTTTTTAATTGGTTGTAATTAGTTATACATGACAGTAGAATGAATTTATACACTTTGATATATCTTACACAGATGGAATATAATTTCTCATTTTTCTGAGTGTACATATTGCAGAATCCTATTGATCATGTAGTCACATATATACATGTAGAAATAATGTCTGTTTCATCTTACTATCTTTCCTATCCCCACATCTCCTCCCCTCCTTCCCCATCACTTCCTCTACCTAATCTAAGGTAACACTATTCTTCCCTAGTGCCCCCCCCACAGTCACACACCTTATTGTGAATTATCATCCACATATTAGAGAAAACATTTAGCGTTGGGTTTTGTGGGACTGGCTTGTTTCACTTAGCATGACATTCTCCAACTCCCGTCATTTACTGGCAAATGCCATAATTTCTCTCTTCTTTAAAGCTCAGTAATATTCCATTGAGTATATATGCTACATTTTCGTTATCCATTCATCTATTGAGGGACACCTAGGTTGGTTCCATTGAGAAGGATTTGTTGGCTGTACATAGATAATCCATTGTTTGGAGTATAAATATTTATGATTGTTTTGTTGATGTTTGATTCCCTTAATACATATGAAATGGCTTTCCTTATCCCTTCTCATTAATTTTGCCCCTTTCTCATATCAGATAAAGTCCACCTTATCTGACATGAGGATAGAAACCTTTGTCCCTTCTCATTAATTTTGTCCCTTCTCAGATAAAGTGGACTTTATCTGACATGAGCATAGAAACCCCTGCTTACTTACATGATCCATGTGAATGAAATGATTTTTTCCATTTTTCACCTTCAGTCTTTAGATGTCTTTGCCTATGAGGTGAGTCACCCAGTCTGTGTCTTTTGATTGATGACTTTAGTCTACTTACATCCAAGGTTATTATTGAGATGTGCTTTGTATTCACAGACATTTGGGTTTATTTCTAGTTTTTAATTTGAATTAGTTTATCCTCTTTTTTTCTAATTTGTTTTATATGACAGCAGAATTCATTACAATTTATAGTACATATAGACGGCACATTTTTTCCTATCTCTGTACAAAAAGTAGAGTCACATGATTCTCCTCTTCCTACAGGTACTTAGGATAATAATGTCCAACTCATTCCACTGTCTTTCTTACCCCCCATGCACCTCCCTTCCTCCCTTTCTCTCCCTCCCCTTTGCCCTATCTAGAGTTCATCTATTCCTCCCATATACAGCCTGTTTTAAAGCTGCAGCCATGGTCAAACCTTGCAAATGCATCAAACCCACAGCAGAAAAAAAGGTGAATAAATGTAAAACAGTTCCTCTTTACCGATGCAGTCAGATAATTTCTTGACAGACTTTGTTAGCATTTTCAAACGTTAATTGTTTGACCAGAACCTCAGAAGTATTTGAATCACCAATCATCCTATTTGCTGCCTGAAAAGGGCATGCTACAAATTTCTCCTCTGGTTCCTGCCAGATCTGACTAAAATCTAAATTTTTTTTCACCTTTGGTAAATCTCTCTAGGCTTTTCTGGCATATATCTTATCATAAATCGATAAATCATAATTTAACTGTTGCTCTAAATCAGCAAATGGCCCTATTCTGGTTAACATCTCTACTGGAACATCAATGCCATGTGTGAAATTTCTTTCGGCTTATTCAGTACAAAAAACCATTCAATTTGATCAACACAATAAAAAAAAAAATCACCTCCAGACAGACACACTTTTGCTAGCGTGACCCAGTCATAGGTAGTAATGCCTCACTACAAATTGGTTCAATTAGGCTCTGAACAGAAGGTGAATTTGAGACATGACTGAAGCTAGAATATTTAAGCTCTATCTTAGTTTTAAAAGGAACCACAGAATGAACTCAAACACACTTGTTTTGTTTGTCTATCATCTCAAAAATTGGAAAAAGCTAGAAACCTGTAATGTCTTTTCCTTCCCCCAATTCAGTCCTAAAGACCATGTTGAAGTGAGGAGAGTATGGCTACAGTCATGTCGAGAAAGCTGAACCTCCTTCTCCTGGAGGGAAGCAGCCATATCCGAATGGCAGAAGCAGGACAACCCCATGGCAGATTACAAAACCCATTTCCAGCTCACATTCTCCACTTGACTGGGAAACTTCCGAATCCCATAGCTCAGCCTCTAGAATTCCCCCATGCGGTTCGTTCCCTTCCATCTCGGATTTCCCTTCCTGAATCTCCACTTGGGTTACTACCATCCTCTCCAGCACACACCACATCAATGAGTTTCAGTAATGCACTAGTGGCTCACTCTCTCCCAAGATCTGCTGTAAATGGAATAGCCTTAGGTCTTCCCTGAGGCTCTGTCTGAGGTTTTGATATACAGATCCAGACCAGCATGACTTGACTCCACCCTTAGTCCAGCCACAGAGAAATTCTCCTTGGAGCAGAGCAAGGCTGCTTGTCATGTTCAAGGCTCTGAAATTGCATTCTACAGCCCTTCCAGTAAGTCCTCAGATGACCAGTGGTCATCCTTTCAATCTGAGGAATGACATATCTCTAAAGCAGTCCAAACTTTCTGAATATTATCTATTGCACTATAGATAATTTAGCAGAAAGGCAATCTTTAAATAGTTTTCTACCAAGGCTCTCCCAAATATGTAAATTAGGCAATTCTTCCTCACCAAACCATGGAAAGACATCACTATTTTTAGAAATTGTGTGAGCTGGGTTCTTTTGATCTATTTTCCCCTATGACTTTTTAATGTCTACAAGATCATGAAATAAATCTGTCTCTCTGAAGACAATGAATTCCCCATGTTACTGATTAGCATCCCTTACTCTTCATTTACAATCTGTTCTCTTTCACAAACCAATTCATGTTACTCTGAATTTCTAAGTGTGCTTAACCAAGGCCAAACCCACCGTATTCACAATGAGTACCCCATGTTGGGCTCCAATCTGTAGTCCCCATCCAGTGTGGGCTACTAAACCAAAGTCACTCGGGTGAATTTGGAGTGACACGAAAAGACCCACAGACACAGAATACCTTTCTCTGGACTTCAGGAAGGCTTCCCCAGCTCCCAGCCTCAAGCTCCCACAAAGCGGGGGGGCAAGAGAAATAAATAAGAGGCTGACAAGGGGAGGGGAATGTTCAGAGGCTTGGATTTCATTTCTGGGAGAGCTATTCCATGAAACACTCTACCCAAAAAAAGGCAAAGGGTAGGGTTAAAACAGAGGTAGGTGTGACCCAACCCCACTGGGTAACACATACTTCTGGAGCTACACCTTGATTATCCAAAGTGAGGTAAAGCCCAAATGTATTTCAGGATGCAATAGCTGTTCAGTACACCTTTACTCAGGATTAAAGGTGTGTACATAGCTTCTGTGCAGAGTGGCTCCCCCACCAAAAAAGGTAGCCACAGAACAAGGATTAAATTGAGCCCACAAAGAAATAGTATATCAGAGGCATTCCTTGTGCCATGGAGGGAGATAGGAAAATATGGCATTAAAAATATATATTTTTTTAAATCCCAGGTAAAACCAATAAAAACAAAAATCAGTCAAACATTAACTACTATACAACAGTCTGCTTCTTCCAGGTCACCAACAAGACTGGAATTGTCTCTCCATCCCTTCTAGTAAAAATCCAAAAGGAAAATAGATATAGATAGACAGATAGATAGATAGACAGACAGACAGATAGATAAAAAATTCAACATTCAACATTCTATTCTAGAAAACACTTCATCACCAAGTTTAAGTACAAACCAGCTTAGAAATGTAGTCACCCGTTTTTTCACAAAATTTGACAGTGGGAAAAATGGAACAGGGGTCCACTTCATGTTTTGAACATAACCCTTGCTACTCTGTCACTGTGCTCTATTTTTAAAATGACTTGGTTTGTTCTGTCTTTTCTCCCACTCCCCTTTCATAACCATGGGAAGATTAACCTTCTTCCAGCACTTGCCTAATTATATCTCCTCTTCAGCCCCTGCACCATGGCAATAAAAAAAACAAGACTTCGGGGCTGGAGAGAAGGGAGGGGAGATAGGGAAAGGAAATGAATCCAAAACAATTTTTACTATGTACTTAATATGAATACACCATTGTGAATCCCACCATCATGTACATCCATAAGAATGGGGTCCTACAAGAATAAGATACATTTCATGCTTGTACAATTATATCAAAATAAATCCCACCATCATTTATAACTGAAATGAAACAATTAAAATAATAACTTCAGGGCTGGTACCAGAAGATCTATGAAATGTCTGCCTCTCAATGATACAAGTAAACAAAAATTCCTGAAAGGGCACAGCTACAGCATAGTCTTAGAATTACTTCATTAAAGGCCCATTATTCCCCAGAGCAGTTAGAAATCACAGACTCTGGGACAGGAGTCCCCTTTGTTTTTCCCTTGCTAGTAAAGAAGTAAAACTTTCTCCATTTTCTCAAAACCTTCTCTTCATATTTAGATTAGCATTGGGGACAAGGGCAGAAAGAAAGTCCTTCTCTGCTTAACCTTGGATGTATACACTTTCCCAAGATTTCAATCCACCTTTGAAGATATTTGTAAGCCAAATCTGAATTTCTCACATGACATTATAGAAATGGCCACACAACACTAAGAAATTATACCCTCAGGAAAGTCATCAAACTCCTCATTTCATCAAAATTAGAAGCACTAATTTTGGATCCTTTGGATCCCAAATTTTCCAGTGCTCAATATCCCCCCCCCCACCCACACACACAGACACACACACACACTGGCCTTAGTTTATAACTTTTTTAGATAAAATCCAGCTGTATCTTGCCACTTAAGAAACACTTTTATATCTTTCAAATACTATTGATACAATACATTTCATGAAAAACTGAGGCTGAAATTAGTGAACATCTGCTGTTTAAGTTGACAAGCCCAGAGAGGGACACCACTGATTGCAACAAAAACATGTCTAAATCAGGTTATCCTATCAAAAGGGAAATTGTCTCAAGACATTTGGCTCATTTAAGGACTGGATGACCTTCTCCAGTAAGAGGCACTGAGTTGTGCCCTTGTATCTGCATGAAGTGAGTTTTGCCTTGGAACACCTGTAAGAATTAACTGGGATAATCTTTCTAGTTCTTTGGAATAGTTTCATCTTCTTTCACAACTCTGAACACCCGGTTACAAGGATGATCTTTGTCTTTTCCTTCAATACTAGAATCAAAGTGACTGACCAACAATGGGTCTGCAAGGAATAGGAAAAAAAAAAGTTGTGAAAAGATAATTTTAATGTCTAATCTAGGATCAACTTAGATGAAACCTATAATATAACATTCCTGTGTTACCCAGGGTAACCAGTTGCTAGAACAAGAGGCTCCATTCCCCAACCTCAAGATGCTCTGCATGAGGAGTTGGCTACACAGGGGCAGATATCCTCTAAGAACTCTTAAGAAACATGGCAACTGTGGGTACCATGCAGGTCTTAAAGGCAGGACCAGGAAAAATATGGCAGTGACTGAGGACCTTTCACCCTATCATGTTTCCAAAAGGAAAACTCAACAAAAAGACATTGTGATATGATGCCTCAGGAGGATAAATGAAGAGGTACAAAGGTGTTTTACATATAAGTGTTCAATAACTATTCTCTGCTTTCCTATTATGAGAATGATCATAAACAGCAACAAAAGATCTTTTTCAAAATGCCATGAATAACCAAGTGAAAACTGAATTAAAATATTCTGTTAGTTGAAATGTAGCATGGGTAAGCATTAATAACACAGTGAAATAGATGCAGGAAGAAAGCATTTAGAAAGACTACATTTTCCATAATATGGCAAACACAGTACAAAACAGATAGGTGATCTCTAGGTGGAAAAGAGTGACAAGCCATGCTTCAAACCATAGCTACTCCAAATATGAATCCCTTACATGAATCAGGATTCTTCTGTAATGACCCTCCCTATTTTCATGACCCATTCTGAGTCAGTGTAAGGTACAGACAAGGGACTACACAAAGAGGACTGCAAATCACACAATCAGAGCCAATCAGGCACAGGACAATACAAGCAGGGCCCAAGTTGCTAGTCCACTCCCACCATGTGGGCCAGAGAAGACAAAATATTGAGCTATATCTGTGTTGAAATGAAATTCAGTTGACTACCTGACCTTAGAAAATCCCAAGTCCCCACAGTTTGTTCTAGCTGTTTCCAACCAACCCTTGTTCCTCGTTGCAGAATACCTAAGCCCACAGACTTACCATTTTCTGGATTCTGCAACCTCTCTACAAATCAGCCATCACATGAACAGCAGATTGACAGAGACAATGACAAAACCACCCAGATATCAAGGAACCTGAAGATGAATTCAGAGCTTTGCTTAAGCCATAGACAAAAATATTTTAGATCATGAAGTCTACCCTCTATTATCTATCTGTGCCTCTCATTGGAAAGTTCTCATCCTATAAAACTGGAGTTGGAAAGGCTCCAGGCTCAGATTCCTCTAGCCCTGAGTGGCAAGAGAAGAAATTCAAAGTCTGGTTGCAGAGCAAACGATTGAAAGGTTCTTAGCTACAACTTTTTTCACAAAGAGTTTTCTACCTTGAATAGCTGACTTTGAAAAGGGTATATATATTTGAATTTTACCTCGAATGTAAATTTATATCAGTTTACCAATAATAATATCAATAATGCATATTTACAAATAGTGAGAATTACTTTAACATATAATAAATAATAATAGTGAGTATAATTTTAAATTTTCAGGTTTTATAACTTTCATGTTCTGGTTGAATATTTGTGTGTGTGTGTGTGTGTGTGTGTGTGTAGAGAGAGAGAGAGAGAGAGACAGAGACACAGACAGAGACAGAGACATTGATTACAGGCATGAACAACTACACCCAGATCATCCTCTTATAATTTGAAGAGGCAGCTTGATCTCTGCAAAGGAGAAAGGTCAGTACAACATCACTGTCCATGAAAAACAAATATGAGCTATGTATGTAACCTTGAAATTTTAGTGGTCACATAGTCCCTGAAAAAACTTATAATAATTTATTTAATCCAACAAATCTGAAAAATTTTCATTTTAATACATGGCCAATTTAAAATTATTAATTAATTGTACATATTTTCAGCACTAACCTTTCACAAGTCCCTCTGTGTGTTAAATTTCAACATTTCAAAACTGGCCAGCCACATTCAGGTGTGCCACACCCTCAGTGACAAGATGCTGCCATATTGCATATGCAGATCTGAGATCTCTCATGCCGGAGACCAGAATAGTGAATAACCTGATTTTTTTTTTTCTTTTGATCAGGTGAGAAAACATGACTTTCCTTCCAAGATCTCTTTTGGCCCAAGTGGGGAAAAGATGGTGCCCTGAAAAAAGTAAGTCACCAAAGGTAGAATGCTGTTTCCCAACTTCTGTTCATCAGTGGCACATCCTCTTATAGACATCAGACAGTGAACAATGGGTGATGTGGTCTAAGAAAGAATGAATCCCATGTGGACTTCAGATCTGTCCTCACCTTAGACACCATTTTTTTTTTATATGAAGGGAATAGACTAAAGACAAACTTCTTATTTTGCATTTTACCCTTAACTCTAACCTTAGGCTATGGTTGTTTCATCCTTTGATGTGGAGTCTTGGAGACTTTAAGCACTGTTAACATGTTTTCATGTCTCTATGCATTTCTATGTACTCAAATGATCTAACAAGAGAGTAAATATTAAATCAGAAGAACAGGAACATGGTACCTATTACATGTCTGCTGCCTGTCGGTTAATTTGAAATCGGCATGCCATTATTACTGGCATCCTGGTTGCAATGTGTGTTTCTTGCACAGCTACTAAGCCTAACAAGCCACCACCAAGTTTTTAGACTATAATTAAAACAATTTAGGCTCAGTTTATCTAGGCTATTCCTCTAATGTCTGCCAGGCTCCATCAGGAATATATTCTGTTGCTTGATTTTGTATTTTTTTGGAGAGAGTTGACTGTCCCCTGGGACACTTTTTTACTCCACTCCATGAGATCTTATTGTTCATGGAGTTGTTGGGAGTTTGAAAGGGAAAAGCAGAAGCTTTCAAAACATTTAAGACCTAAACATAGAACTGGTACACTGTTCCCACCAGCAGATTACCACAGGAGTTAAAGCCCTGGTGGCCAGATCCAACCACACCAGCTTGCGTGCGACCCAGGCTCACAGTAGGCCCGAGTCCACCCCTCCACCCAAGGGGCAGACACCCACAGGAACCAGCCTCTGGCACACAACTGCCTCTTCCAACCAGCAGACTACCGCAGGAGTCCAGGCACAGCCCAGATCTGTCCACACCAACTTGCGCAGGACCCGGGTCCACAGTAGGTCTGAGTCTGCCTGCCCTCTACCTGAGAGCCTAAGCCTAACCCACTTCAATCTTGGGACACTGCAGTCATCACCACAGCTTTCCCACCCAGTAGTCCCTAACTTTCTGACAGCAGACAGGGCCCAGAATCTGATGCATCTCAGAGCAGGCATCCCAAAGGGAGTGTGAGGCCACCCTTTCAGCCCCATCTCTGGAAGACACTGCTTCCATCTTGGGGCACCTTAACTATTACCTCAAGTTACCTCGGCTATTGCAGCCATCACCTTCGGGGGGGGGGGGAACTACTCAGAAATTCCTGAAACAAAGGATACAATAAATCAAATAAATAACTCAATAGAAAACATAACCAAGAGACTAGATCACCTGGAAGAAGCAATGTCAGATAATGAAGACAAAGTATAAAATCTGGAAAATAAAGTTGATCACACAGTGAAGATGGTAAGAAACAATGAACAGAACATCCAAGAATTATGGGACAGCATCAAAAGAACAAATCTAAGAGTTATTGGGATAGAGGAAGGCAGAGAGTTTCAAACCAAATGAATGCATAATCTCTTCAATGGGATACCAGAAAATTTCCCAAGCATGAAGAATGAATTGGAAAACCAAATACAAGAGGCTTACAGGACACTAAATGTACAAAATTACAAGAGATCTACACCAAGGCACATGATAATGAAAATGCCTAGCATACAGAATAAGGATAGAATCTTAAAAGCCCCAAGAGAGAGGAATCAGATCACATATAGGAGGAGATCAATTTGTATGTCAGCAGATTTTTCAAACCAGACCTTCCAAGCCAAGAGATTGTGGAACAACATAAACCAAGATCTGAAAGAAAATGGATGCCAACCAAGAATCTAATCCAGCAAAACTAAGCTTTAGAGTTGATGATGAAATAAAAAACCTTCCATGATATATAAAAATTAAAAGAATCTACAACTAGAAAAGCTACACTACAGAACATCCTCAGCAAAATAGTCCAAGAAGAGGAAATGAAAAATAATGATAAAAATCAGCAGAGGGAGGTATTACACTAAAGGAAAATCTAATCACAGGAGAATAAAGTGTGTTAAACGCCAAAAATAAACAAAAATGTCTGGGAATACAAATCACATCTCAATAATATCCATTAACGTCAATGGCCTAAACTCACCACTAAAAAGACATAGACTAGTAGATTGGATTAAAAAAAAAAAAGAAAAACAGGCCCAACAATATGCTGCTTCCAAGAGACTCATATCTCATAGAAAAAGACATCCACAGACTGAAGGTGAAAGATTGAGAAAAATCATACCACTCACATGGACTGCGAAAGCAAGCAGCATTTCCATTCTCGTATCAAATAAAGTAGACATCAAGCTAAAGTAATCAAAAAATAAATAAAAAGGACACTACCTACTGCTCAAGGGAACCATACACCAACAAGATAAATATATATGCCAAACAATAAATATATATGCCCCAAACAATCTATGTTCATCAAACAAACTCTTCTCAAGTTTGAGAGTCAAATAGACCACAACACAATAATTTTGGGTGACTTAAGCACACCTCTTTCATCACTAGATAGATCTTCCAAACAAAAGCTGAACAAAAAAACTACAGAACTCAATAATATAATCAATAACTTAGACTTAACTGATATATATAAAATATATCCCTCAATGAGAGAATACACTTTCTTCTCGGCAGCACAGGAATCCTTCTCTAAAACAGACCACATACTATGCCACAAAGCAAGTCTTAGCAAATAAAAAAAGTAGAGATACTACCCTGCATTCTATCAGATCATAATGGAATGAAATTAGCAATCAATAATAAAATGAGAAACAAAATCCACTCCAACACCTGGAGACTAAATAATATGGCACCGAATGACCATTTGGTTGCAGAAGACATCAATGAGGAGATTTAATAAATTTTAGAGGTGAATGAGAACACAGATACAACATATTGAAATCTCTGAGACACTATGAAAGCAGTTCTAAGAGAAAAGTTCATTGCATGGAGTTAATTCCTTAAAAGAAAAAGTCAACAAATAAGTGACTTAACATTATATCTCAAAGCCCTAGAAAAAGAAGAACAAATCAATACCAAAAGCAATAGAAGACAGGAAAAAACTAAAATCAGAGCTGAAATCAATGAAATTGAAAAAAAAAAAAAAAAAAAAAAGAAACAATTAAAAAAAATGACAGAACAAAAAGTTGGTTCTTTGAAAAAATAAATAAAATTGACAAACCCTTAGCCATGCTAACAAAGAAAGGGGAAGAGAAAACTCAATTACTAACATACCTGATGAAACAGAAAATATAACAGACACTACAGAAATACAGAAGATAATTAGAAATTATTTTGAAAACTTGTACTCCAATAAAATAGAAAATGTCGAAGGCATCAACAAATTAGTCATATAATTTGCCCAAATTGAATCAGGATGAATAACACAATTTAAACAGATCAATTTCAAGTGATGCCATCAAAAGTCTGTCAAACAAGAAAAGCCCAGGACCAAATGGATACACAGCTGAGTTCTACAAGACCTTTAAAGAAGAACTAATACTAATACTCTTCAATTTATTTCAGGAAACAGAAAATGAGGGAGCACTTCCAAACTCACTCTATGAGGCCAATATCACCCTGATTCCAAAACCAAGCAAAGACACATCAAAAACAGAAAACTTTTAGACCAATATCTCTAATGAACATAGATGCAAAATTTTTCAATAAAATTCTGGTAAATCAAATTCAAAAAGAGATCATGTACCACGATCAAGTGGGATTTGCCCGAGGGATGCAAGGTTGGTTCAACTTACGGAAATCAAGAAATGTAATTCACCACATGAATAGACTTAAAGATAGAATCATATTTGTTATGGGCCAGGCTATCTGGGCAATGACCAAACAGACTCCAATTTATCCTGAGACTCCATATCATGTAAGAAATGCTTCTCGGATGGGAAAGCCTCAACTCTGTACCCATTGATAGTTACCTGGCATAACATACTTGGCAACACAAAACAGCAAATCTTATATAATGTAAAATTGTTCCTCTTTACTTTCCATATTTCCTGGGAAATGTACCTTGTCAGAGATTAATTGTCTAGACGTTAGTAACCATTCTCCAACTTTTACTCAACTAGGGTCATTTCAACCCACTTCCTTTCTGCTTGCTTGCTGCTATGGCAACCTGGAAAGTCCTGTGGGAAATACCATGTACTCATTGCGTTCTCTTGTTAACTGCCCAATACAGCTTCTGTACTTGATGGCTAAACCCCTAAACATACCTTTTGTGGTTTTTTGGCTTACATATGAGGCCAACTGAGGGCGGGCCCATCACTGTATCTTTTTCTTTGAGAGCAGAGTGTTCACTGCTGGCCAGCAATAAAGGCTTAATTAGAATGGCAATGTGTGGTCTCAGAGTTATTTAAATGTCTCGGTATCAGTATGAAAATATGATCATCTCAATAGGCACAGAAAAAGCATTTGGGTAAAATATAGCACTCCTTTAAGTTCAAAACACTAGAAAAATTAGGGGTAACAGGAACATATCTCACCATCATAAAGGCTATTTATGCTAAAACCCAGGCCAACATCATTCTAAATGGAGAAAAACTGAAAGCATTCCCTCTAAAAACTGGAACAAGACAGGAATGCCCTCTTTCACCACTTTCTTTTAACATAGTTCCTGAAACACTGGCCAGAGCAATTTGACAGATGAAAGCAATTAAAGGAATACACATATGAAAAAAAAAAAAATCAAATTGGCAATATTTTGTGATATGATTCTATACCTAGAAGACCCACGAAATTCCACCAGAAAACTTCTAGAACTTGTAAATGAATTCAGCAAAGTAGCAGGATATAAAATCAACACCCATAAATCAAAGGCATTTCTTTATATTGGTGATGATTGGCTCACAGCGGCCCCAGCAAACTTCCAGCTGCCAGCTGATTGGCTCCTCTGCAGTGATGCTCATTGGGCTGTTTCCCCGCCCTTTCAGACCATGGAGCTGCTCATTGGGGGACTTCTTTTGGCTCCGCCCACGCGACCCAGCCAATCGGCCTCAAGAGCAGGAGGAGTGGGGGGGTTGAGAGGCTTGTGGGAAGCCGGTGGTGGCAGTTGGGCTCTGAGCTTGCGTGGTGCATTGTGTGTGTTCTAAAAATAAAGTTTGTTTCTGCTTGATAAGTGGCTCATGAATTGTTCCCAGCCAGACTGCAGCATTAAACCCTGGAATAATGTGAATAAATAAAAGCTTAAGAAAAAAAACTTAAAAGTTTTTTTTAAATTTCTTATCATGGGTAAAATTGGAAAGTGTGTTTACTGCACTTCATATATATGCAATATTTTAATTCCTTTTTGGTATTTGTAAGCTATTTATCATTTTTAACCTAGACTAACAGAAAACACTGTACCTGACACAACCTCTTAAAGTGAAAGCAAGTACCCAAAACAGATCTGCTGGGGAAACATTTCCTCCAGCTACAATATAACCCAACACCTGAGTATTGTGGAAGTCATCATTTGATTTTAACAGTGACAAGTACACTGGGAAACAAGCTTTTAATGTGTTAACCTTTGTGGAAGACCTATACAAACCACAGCACTTGCATTACCTAATTTCTATCCTTTGCACACAGTCATCTTTGAGAGACATTATTTTTTCCATTGAACTCAATTCACACTTTCTGAGATTACAATATTGACATGGCACTGTAGTTTGTACTCTGCTCATGATGAGCATCAGTGTGGGAAAGGTTTTACTGGGAAATATTTCAATACAAAAGAAAGTCAAACTAGGTATGATGGTGCATATTGTAATCCCAGCAACTCAGGAGGCTGAGGCAGGAGAAATGCAGGTTAGACACCAGTGTCAACAACTTAGTGAAAATCTGTCTCACAATTAAAACAAAAACTAAAAGCGCTGAATATACAACTCAGTGGAAAAGCATATTTGGGCTCATACCTGTATTGAAAACTAAATAAATAAAAACAAGGCCACTTACCAAAGGGGGCCAAAATGAAATGAATAGATAACATTTCTTCCTCCACCAGGGTTAGGCCATATATAAATGCCTTAGAATATTAAAATCCATAAGAAGAGTAAACATGTCCTACTTTAAAGAAAAAAACTAATTGTTGCTGTTATTCTAACATACTTTACTTTGGGCAAATCAATCACATTTGTCATTTGCATTGATATATGATGTGCACACAAAAAATACACACAGACTTAAGTATTCATGTGAAGATTCATAAATGTTCACACAGTAAACACTTTTGCATAACAAAGGAATAAAATCAGTCTTGATCAGAATACACCAATAATCAGTTCCTTCTATAATAATCCAATAAGCAACCAAGATTTTAAGAACTAGTATACATCAACTAATTACATTGATACAAATGTTTTATTACATAAAATTTTAAAAATATGTAAAATAAAGTGAATAGTACAATATGCATCTAGATTCAACATCTGCTAATTATCTGCTATTTTTACTTTTTCTATGTCCCTACCTGCTTCCCATCCAAACCCCACTTTGGGTATGTTCAGATGGACACATATTTAATCTGACAAATATTAACTATGCAGTTTTGACAAGTACACCAAAAAAATTTTATTGCTGTTAAGCATAGAATATTTACAATATTCCAAGAAAATCATTCAAAATACATGAGTTTTGGTACATCTGTTTCAGGACACAATATTTGGGACATTAAGCAAGAGTGTGTGATTCAGTAATATCCTCGTTTGTATTTCTCAGCAGTGTTTTATTGGGTAAATGCATGGCAATTTGTTCATCTACACCAGTATTGAAAAACATCTGAGTTATTTCCCATTTTGCACTATTAGGATTACATGGCCTACGTACATTCTTAAACAAATACCTGTTGTAAACTTTTTAATTTCTTTACTCAGGATTTAAATGTGGTAGATTTTGATTTTTACTAGATGTTCTAAGGATTACAATATGCATCTTAACATATTACAATTTGTATAACTACTACACTATCAAAATAAGGGAAATACATGAACAATTTGGACTGTTTTTATTTTTTTCAAGAAATGTTTTGTATTTGTGCATTATAATTTTCACAATACAGTTATCATCTTTGCTTTAAATAATTATAGGTTTTCAAAAAAACAAAGAGAAAATATATAATGGATATTTAAAAGAACTCAAATTGAGCTAGGCAATGTACTATTTTCATTTATTACACCCACAACTTTTATACTCAGTGAATACAATAGTTATGAGTATAATTATTTGTAATATGAATAATATGTGCATTAATATAGAATATTCTATAAGCTTTTCACTTATAAAAAAGTTTAGAAAACAACATTTGTGGGGCTATGGTTGTAGGTAAATAGTGCAGCACTTGTTTGGTATGTGAAAGACCCTGTTTGATTACACAAAAATAAGTGCAACAGTTTGCAGTGAGACCATGATAATGTACTGACATTCTAAACGATATCTGGGGAATTTAATCTATATCATCTTTATGGAAAAAACAAAAATTCAATGAGTTTCTCTTTTTGCCACGTGTAACAGAAACTATGTTCTTTAAAATGTGAAGGTTCTATTGGCATTATTCTCATTAAAAATTCTTATTAATTTCTAATATCATTCATTTAAAACAGGACTTATCATATCCCTTAGTGATCACAGTGAATCTGATAACCTTAAGCATAATATTTATTTGAAGCTTTGTTAAGAGATTAACAGAATACAATTTAAAAATAGAGCAAGAGAAAAATCTTGAAGTCTAGAAATTAGCCATACACCTGAGGACAATTTATTTTTGACAGGGTTGTCAAGATAATTTAATAAAGAACACTTTCTTCCACAAATAAGGTTAAGATGGATGCTTATTTACAAGCAAAAAGTGAGATTGCTGTACAATAATTATCGCAAAGTGAACCACAGACCTAATTTTAATGCCAAAACTATAAAACTTTATACAAAAGCCAAATTAAATATTCATGAATTTAGATTTGGCAATGGAGCCTTTGGCTGTAAAAATAAATTCAACAAAAATGTTTAATCTCTACTAAAATAAAAGTCCTGTGCATAATATTATATTACCAGGGAAGTAAAAAGACAATTTTAACACTTTTTTCTTGTTTTTGAAAGTTGTGTCAACAAATTTGTAGCCTGAGCTGAAGGCCAGTTATTTCCCCTTTTTGAAAATATGATTAGAGCCATGCACACAACACTTCTGTTTCAGGCTTTCACACTGCAGTGCCCATATGCATCCTCTATATAAACACAAATGCCAGAGACCATACTGTTAGGGACAACTTGCACATTCCAGAGTCACCCAAATTTTTTCACTTATTCAATCAATGTGGTTCCATAAACTTTTGTTGATCTGATATAAACTGAAATGTACAAACTGTGTCTTAGGGAACTAGTCTTTGATAACCATGGACTGCATAAGCCCTCTGTGTTCCTTCATATCACGACATTTCTCTTCAGAGCCATATGTAACAGATTGTTTGATCTTTTATCTGCCTAAATGTTGTTGTTTTGTGCTATAAACAAAAAATATTAAAATTTACCAAAACCTAAAACTGGGAATAAGCGAAACAAAACAAAACAAAATCAAAGCTATGGAAAATTGAAAATTCCATACACCTTTGGGAGGATGCAAAAATGGTACAAGTAGTGTGGAAAGCACCTTCATGTATTATAAGTAATAAATATATAAATAATTATAAAATAATAAATAATGAATTGAAAAATAAATCAGAATTCACTTCAGATATGTGCAAAAATAACTCAAAACATAGTTAGAAAACAATCTGTATACGAATATTTATAGTTCAATTATTCAAAATAACCAAAGGTGCTGGGCTGGGGCCATGTTCAGGTGCTAGAGTGCTTAATTCACATGCACAAGGGCCTGTGTTCAATCCCTAGCACCACACGCATGCGAACACACACACACACACACACACACACACTCACACACAAAATGTAATAATAACCAAAGGTGCAAACAACCCAAATATCTAATAGCAGATTCACTGATAACTGTCACTTATGGTGGTACAACCTACAATCCCAGGAACTCTAGAGGGTAAAAGTGGAAATCACAAGTTTAAGCAAGTTTATGGAATCCCTGCCTCAAAATGGGAAAGAAAGAAAAAAAAAAAAAAAAGGTCTGGAAATGTTGGTCAATACAGTAGTAGAGTGCACCTGGATTTATCCAAAGTACTGCAAATGACACAATAAAAACCACAACTGATAACTAAAATTTAGTATGTCCACAAACAATTTTATTCATCAATACGTTAATTAGAATATGCTAAAATATATAGCAAAAATAGCCTTGAAAGTATCATGTTAAGGGAAATAAATTAGAGGAACTTGCCACATATTGCATAGGTCAAATTATTTTAAATTTTATGACAAAGCAAATGCATTGAAAAAAAATGTGTGTCAGTCATTTCAGACCATGAGGGAAGAAGAAAATGGAAATGGGTGTTGGAAGGCACTGGTTGTTGTGTGTGTGTGTATATGTCAGGAACTAGATAGTTCTCATTGTTTTCCAACACTGTGAATACACTAAATGGTACTAAATTTTACCCTTAAAAAGAGTTATAAAAGTAAATTTAATTTTATGCATATTTTACCAGAAAAGTAGAAGACATAAGTTTGTACAGGAGGCAGAAAACAGTCAAATCCACTGCCAATAAAAAAGGGCAAACAATACTACCAAAATTGTTTCCTATTAAAATCCCAGTGGCATTCTTCATAGAACAAGAAAAAGCAATCATGAAATTCATTTTGAAAATTAAGAGGCCCAGAGTAGTTACAACAATACTTAGCAAAAAGAGTGAAGAAGAAGGCATCACAATACCAGACCTTAACTATACTACATAGCAATAGTAACAAAAATGACATGGTATTGGCAAGAAAATAAGACATGTAGACCAATGGTACAGAATAGAAGACACAAAGAGAATCCCACATAAACACCTTATCTCACACTAGACAAACACAGCTACTCAACAAATGGTGAAAGGAAAACTGGAAATCCATATGTAGCAAAATGAAATTCTACCTTTATGTCCTACTCTGCACAAAGACCAACTCAGAGTGTATCCAAGACCCAGGCACTAGAAAAGAGACCATGCATGCACCTAATAGAAGAAAAACGAGGTTCAACTCTTCACCAGGTCAGCTTAGGAATTGACTTCCTTAACAAGACCCCTAAAGTACAAGAAGTAAAACCAATAATCAATAAATGGAATACATTCAAACTAAAAACTGCTTCTCAGCAAAAGAAATTAATCTCCAGGATATATAAAGAACTCAAAAAACTTAACACCAAAAAAAAAAAAAAAAAAAAACCAATAAATGGGCTAAGGAACCTGACAGACACTTCATAGAAGAAATATCATCAATCAACAAACATAAGGGGAAAAGGTTCAACATCTCTAGCAATTAGAGAAATGCAAATAAAAACTATTCTAAGATCTCCTCGTACTCCAGTCAGAATGGCAATAATGAAGAATACAAGCAATAATAAGTGTTGGTGAGGATGGGGAGGAAAGGGTACACTTATACATTGCTGGTGGGACTGCAAATTGGCCAACCACTATGGAAAGCAGAATGGAGATTTCTCAGAAAACTTGGAATGGAACCACCATTTGACCCAGCTATCCCACTCCTTGGTTTGCACCCAAAGGACTTTAAATCACGATACTACAGTGAAACAGCCACATCAATGTTTAGAGAAACTCAATTCACAATAGGTAAACTATGGAAACAACCTAGATGACCCTCAACAGATGAATAGTAAAAAGAAAAAAAAAAGGTGCACATACACACTGGAATATTATTTAGCCTTAAAGAAAAATGAAATTATGGCATTTATAGATATATGAATGAAGTTGGAGAAATCATGTTAAGTGAAATAAGCCAAACCCCAAAAAAACAAAAGCCAAATGTTTTCTCTGATAAGCAAATGATGATCCATCAAGGGAGGGGGGGATGCAGAAATTTTGAATTTTGCAGAGAGGAGTTAGGGGAGGAAAAATGGTGTGGGTATGGGAAGGATGATGGAATTAGACAGACATATTACCCTATACACATGTATGATTACCCTACTTTTGTGACTCTGCACCATGTACAGCAAGAGGAATGAAAACCTGTGCTCCATTTTTGTACAATGTGTCAATTCTAAAATGAATTCTACTTTCATGTATAACTAATAAGAAGAAATTGTGAAAAGAGACACACAAAAATGCAAGTGATATTTTCTAAATGAAAATTCTTTTTCATACTAAAAAAAAATTACATTAATATGCCATGGCTATATATATTCGATCATTAGTGAGTGTTTCTTCTTATGACTCATTTATATTTGTATCAGAAAAACATGTCTGAATAGTCATGAATATTGGATATCTGTCAACTGTTCCCTAAATACATAACTAAATGTAACTTAAACTATATTTTCATATATTCACATTTATATACATAGTAGCACAATTCACAAAAGCCAAATTATTGAAACAGTTCAGATGCCCATCAACAGATGAATGCATTAGAAAATCTCTCTCTCTCTCTCTCTCTCTCTCTCTCTCTCTCTCTCTCTCTCTCTCTCACTCACACACACACACACACACACACACACACACACACAGTTTTACATGGCCATAAAGAAATTTTAAATTATGGCATTTGCCAGTAAATGGATGGAAATGGAGAATATTATGCTAAGTAAAACAAATTAGATTTAAAAAAATCAAGGGTCAAATGTTTTATCTCATGTGTGTCAGCAAGAGCAAAACTAGGAAAATGGGATTGGATATCATAAATATACAGGGGAGATTAGAAAGATTGAGAAAAGGAGGGACAGGAATGGAGAAAAACGTGGACAGAATTGAACAAAATGTTATGTGCATATATGAATTACATATAAAAAAGTTATATATGTAAATTACTTATTTTATGTATATATAAAATACCAATGAAAAATAAATAAATGAAGGAAAGGAAGATTAGTAAATTAGACTAAGGAGAATATTAGGAGGAAAGATGGAAAGGAAAAGAAGATAATGAGGATTAAAAGGGAGAAAATCAAATTGAATCATGTATGATTTTGGAAAAGTAAACACAATTAATATGTATAGCTATAATGTTGTCATTAGAAAAATTCCTTGTTTTAGTTGTTGTTGTTGTTGTTATTTTGGTAGTGGTAGGAATTACACCAAGGTTACCTCACAAGGAAGGAAACCTCTATACCACTGAGTCATAAACCCAACATAAATGTATATTTCTAATTTTTATTTATTTTTGGAAGATCATCTCTTGTCACTCTTTCTCATATTTATCGTTTTATTCTTTTAAGCCATTTATTATTAAAATAATCTTTTCTCATATCTTAAGTAATATTCTATTATTATCATCATTATCATCACTATTTTCTTGAAACATGTTAAGAATTCCATGTGTCCAGCCAAAACTTTGTACTATTTTGCATTTATGTCTTGTACAATCACTTGCATATCTAATCCAAAACCAAACCTTATTTCTCTGATGATCAATGGCATCAATCTCACCAAATATTCAGTCCTCTGGACTTTACAGTCTCCTCGCTCTTGCATTGGCTCCAGCTTAGGATTGATAATACTCTAATCTAGCTAGAGCATAAGCCCTTCATTTGTATCTACCACACACTACACAAAACCTTGTGCTGGGATAAACAAACAAAAAAATGCTGTCATCTGACATTCCCATATTCATACATAAGCAATTGAACAAGTCACCTCCATGAGAAATAAACCACATTGACAAACAATAAAAGGAAAACACAACCCTGACAAATAAGTGGAGAACAAAGAAAATATTTGACAACTTATTTTTAGATTGTCCTTACAAATATGCAGATACATGCTCATGACAAAATCCAATTTAGATAGCCAGCTTTCTATCTATAATTTTATTACCAACTCCACTTTTTCAAAGCCCAACTATCACAGGTTTGCCACAGCTTTTATTCCAAGTTCACTATGATCATATGAAACTGATTAAACATGACCAAATTTACCTTTCAATTACAAAATCAGACCTAATTTTTTAGAAAAAAATATGGCCTGCAACTAAAGCATACTACATACAAAATTGACTTAACAAGTACTTATAAAATATTTCGATTTACAGTAGGTGACCACACTTTATTTTAACTTGCTCATGGAACTCTCTCCAAAGTAGGTCATATTGAAGGCCACAAAGGAAGTCCTAACAGAGAAAAATGTGCAACCAATGCTTTGTATCTTATCAGGTCATTATTGCCTGAAATCAGAAGCAAGAAAAATTAAAGACACTATACAATCACATGGCGATTGAATAAGATACTTTTGAGTGTATGTTATAAAATAAATGAAGAGAGAAATTTTTAAAATCTTAGACTCAAACAATAGAAATAGTATATACCAGAATTCTGGGACACCATGAAGGAAGTTCTAAAAAAAGAAAATGCAGTTATGAGTTCCTACATAAAATACCAGAAAGACACAAACAAAATAACTTAGTAATACATCTGTTAGTCTTATAAAGACAAAATCAAATTATTCTCCAACTGAGTATAAGGAAAGAATAAAGATAAGAGATGAAATAGAGAATAAAAAGAGTACAAAGGATTGATGAAGAAACTAGTTGGTTCTTTGAAAAAATAAACGAAATGAATAAACCTTAGACAAACAAATCATAGGAAAGAGAAATTCATAAAATTAGAGATGAAAGAAGCAATATCACTACAGAGGCCAATGCAATTGAAAGGATTATCAGGGACTATTTAGAAAACTCATATGCTAATATACTGGAAAATCTGGAAGAAATGATTAAATTTCAAGGTATGCATGACCTACCAAAATTTAACAAGTGCATATTGAAAACATAAAATAACAATAAAATTCAATGCAGCTGGGCACAATGGCACATGCCTGTAATCCCAGCAGCTAGGGAGGCAGATGCAGGAGGATCATGAGTTCAAAGCCAGCCTCAGCAATTTAGCAAAGCACTAAGCAACTCAGTGAGACCCTGTCTCTAATAAAATACAAAATAGGGCTAGGGATATGGCTCAGTGGTTGAGTGCCCCCGAGTTCAAACCCCAGTACATCCCCACCCCGCAAATAAAAAGTAATGCAGATAAAGCAATAATACCAAGCCTTTCAACACAGAATCTCCTGGACAAGATGACTTCAATACTAACTTTTACCAGAATATTAGGAGGAATTAACACAGTGCTCCTCAAGTTATTTCTTGAACTAGAAAAATAAGGAACACTCCCCAATTCATTCTATGAAGCCAGTATCATCACGATTTTAAAAACCAGGCAGAAGACCAGCTGTGTTGCATACCTATAATCCCAAACTGTGTTGCATACCTATAATCCCAAAAATTTGGGAGGCTGAGCCAGGAAGATCACAAGTTCAAAGCCAGCCTCAGTAATATAGAAAGACCTTGTGTTTTAGTTAGTAGCTATTTAACCACTGTGACTAAAATAATGAGCACATTTACACAGGATGAAGAGTTTATTTGAGGGCTCCCAGTCTTAGAGGTTTTCGTCCAAAGAAGGCCAGTTTCATTCCTCAGGGCTTAAGGTGAAGCAGAGCATCATGGTGGAAAGAAAGAGTGTGGCAGAGGAAAACAGCTCACATGGCGATGAGAAAATAGAGAGAAAAACTCCACTTACCAGACACAAATATATACCCCAAAGCCCTGACCCCAATGCACTATTCCCTCCAGTGACAACTCAGTTAATCCCATGCAAGAATTAATTCACTGATAGGGTTAAGGCTTTCACAATCCAATCAGTTCCTCTCTGAACCTTCTTGCATTGTCTCACATATGAGCATTTGGGGAACACCTCACATCAAAACCTTAATACCAAGTCTCAAAATAAAATTAAAAGAACTGGGATTGTATCTCGGAGTTGAATGGTCCTGGGTTTAATCCCCAGTACTACCAAACAAAAACCAAAGCAAAATAAGAACACTTCTTGAGGGAAGAAAATGTCAAACCAAATTAACTAATGAACTTAGATGAAAACCCCCTCAATGTGATAACAAACCAAACCATATTTAATACACATTACAAAGATCATACCGCATGATAAAGTTGTTTTTATTGAAGAACTGCAACAAACTCAAATCAATATACATATAATACACCACATAAATACAACCAAATATAAAATTCACATGATCATCTCAATAGATGCCAAAAAAAAAAAAGCCTTTGACATAAATTCAATATCACATCCGGATATACAACCTGAAGAAACTGTGAAGAGAAGGAATTTGTTTCAACATCAAAGGCTACATAACAAATCTAATGCCAACTTTCTACTGAATAGGGAAGAGCTGAATGTGGTGCCTTTAAATGATGAAAAATAGAAAGGACACCCACCCCCACAACTCCTGTACAATAAATACTCAAATTTAGCTGGAGCTTTTGGAAAGAGGCAAAAATTAAAGGGTTACAAATAGGAAAGAAAGAAGTCAAATTATATGTCTACAGATGACATAAGGTTAAACTTAGAAAATCCTAATGTTTCCACCAGAAGATTCCTACTGGTGATAAACAAATGCATCAAAGTTACAGAATAAAGAAATGTATGAAAATCAATAACTTTTCCTACAATAATGAATCTGTTGAGAAATAAAGAATTCATTTTATTGCAAATAACTTAAAAATGCTTAGCAATAAGTCTAACAAAAGAAAGGAGAAATTTCCATGAGAAAAATTACAAAACACTGAAAACATTAAAACCATCTACATATAAACTAAAGCCATTTACATTAAATAAACTAAATAAACAAAAGTCATCTATAGACTGAATAAAGCCATCAGATTACTTAAAGTCACCTACAGATTCGATATAATCTTGATCAAAATAACAATGATATTATTCTCATAACTAGAAGAAAAAAAAAAAAAAAAACAAAACCCTCAGTCTCATATGGAATAATGAAACACCTAGAATAGCAAGCAATTTGTAAACTGTAAACCCGAAAACCTCAAAACATCTGACTTCAATTTATGCCACGGAGCCATAATAGCAAAAGCAGTGTGTTTCTGGAACAAAAACAGAGACAATTAAGCAAAACAGAAGCTACAGAGACCTAGAAATGTTTCACCATCTAATTAATGATAAAGATCCCCAAATATGCTTTGGAGAGAAGTCCTTTTTACACAATATGTAAATATCAACCCAACATGTATTTAAGGCTTGAAAATGAGCCCAACTATTTAAAAACTTCTATAAGAAAACCTAAGGGTGGGGCTGGGGATGTGGTTCAAGTGGTAGCAAGCTTGCCTAGCATGCTTGTGGCCTGGGTTTGATCCTCAGCACCACATATAAATAAAGATGTTGTGTCCACAGAAAACTAAAAATAAATAAATAAATAAATATTTAAAAATTCTCTTTCTCTCTTTAAAAAAAAAAAAACAAAAAAACCTAAGGATGACCTCAAAACATTTAGCAGTAGGAGTGTTACCGCTGTTGACCGGTGACGAGTTCTTGCTTCCCCAATGTTGAAGAATAACACCAAAGAAGCACGCCGAGGCAAGGTCAGAGTAGAAATTAGAAGTTTATTAAAGGACAGCAGAAAAGACTTCTCCCGGAGGAAGAAGGGGACCCAAGAGGTGGAATCCGTGGAAGGGATGTTGTCTCCCCTTTTTATAGTTCTTTCAGTGATGGAA